>NC_057810.1:82221405-82502533 GCF_018294505.1 Triticum aestivum
CTTCTTCTTCTTCTCCTTCTTCCTCTTCTTCTTCATCTTCATCTTCCTCTTCTTCTTCTTCATCATCTTCTTCTTCCTCCTTCTTCTTCCTCTTCTTATTCTTCTTCTTCCTCCTCTTCTTCTTCTCCTTCTTCTCCTTCTTCTTCGTCTTCTTCTCCTTCTTCTTCTGCTTCTTCTTCCTCTTCTTTATATATAGAGTTCAATGAAGACCAAATGCTTGTGATAGTTTGAAAAATAACATATTTAAATTGTGCATCTGAACGCAGAAAAAATACATTGATCAGTACCGCCTTTCAGCCAAAACGCGCTACTGCTACATAGAAGTACATATAAAAAATACATTGATCATCAACAATCTTTTTGTATAGAATCTAAATCGTCAATAGGAATCTACCACCGACTTAAGAACCGGCGAAGACTCCTATTGAAGCCACAAATCCTACACATAGAGTTCAATGAAGACCAAATGTTTGGGATAGTTTGAGAAGTAACATACTTAAGGTAGTCAAATTCTTGTTAGGGGAGCGAGGTGGGACTAAAAATAGTGCCTGCCACAACCTCTTTAGTACCGGTTCGTGCCACGAACCGGTACTAAAGGTGCTGGCCGGGCACCAGCATCTTTACTACTGGTTCATGACACGAACCGGTACTAAAGATTCCCAAAGAACCGGTACTAAAGGTCACCTCCTACCAAGTCATTTGAACCGGCACTAATGGGCGCATTAGTGCCAGCTCATATGTGAACCGGTACTAAAGTTTCTCATATTAGGTCCTTTTTCTACTAGTGGGTGTCCACTACGTGATGCATGGTGAATTGCCTACCATTGTCGTTGTTGGCCGCTGGGAGCGCTATTGGAGCCACGGGGATTGCCATTGGAACCACTGGATGTCCTTTCTATATGTGTTGTCGTGGGTGTGCTTATTGTGTCGTGTGGCATGAGAGATGAAGGTAAATGGCCACAGGAATAAATGGGGGCCAGGCGGCCTGGATTTTCGGCGCGTCCGCATGGCAGTTTTTGCAGCGGGTAACTGCATTGTCACGCCGTGCCTGGCACAACAGCATGCACACGAACGTGTGTGATCGTGCCCGGCCCCAAACACTGGGAGCGCGCGTGGAGGGACGAGGGCAGAGCAACCAGAGGGACGCGAGAGCAGAGCATGCACGGTGGGACGCGAGCAGAGCGCGCCGCGGCCGCCTCAACCGCAAGCAACCACACACATAGAGCAGTTGAACACGTAGGAAATGGTTGCCTACAAGCCGGCCAACACTTGTGTCGCTGTGTAGAGAGCGGTCGTGTGCTACTACCTCCGTCTTGGTATATAGTCCCCTTTATATTCTGTGCCATACTTTGCCCTCAAATTTAACCAGGCATGTTATAAAAATTATATAATTGGAAACTATGTTCAAATACGAATCCAACTATATAATCTTTGGTGACATGCATTCGTATTTTATTTGTTAAATCCTACATATAAACCAGGACGGGGGTATAGTAGATAATTAAATTGCAAACATTTTTTATTAACCATATGTGTACATGGCCTCTCGTCCTCCTCTCGCACGTCTTGTCACACCGCTGCTGCAGTAGGCTTACAGTGCAAGCTGGCGCAGCGCGCGGGGGTGTTCTTTTGGCCAAATAGTGGCACCAATGAATTGTCAGTGAGCCCGTTCCTGTGCAACTGCACAGGTTCCCGCACAAGCTTCTCGGCCGACTCGGTGAAATCCCCAAAAATCCTAATGCTTACCGGGATGCTATATAAACCCTCACGGTCGGTGAGTCCTGCGTTGCATTTTCCCCTTCCTCCCTGTAGCTTATCTCGCCTGCTTCTCCCACAATCGCCAATGGCACCGGTCCATCATGGTCGCTCAGCCACTCTGCCGTCATCAGACAACAGCTCCAGATGGCAAGCTACACCACGGCGGAGGCACTGTCCCGGATGTAGTGTAGTGCGCGTGGCATCCCTGTCGGGTGTGCATGGAACACCCACCACATGCTCCTTCGCCGTTGCTCGTCGGCAGCTGTTGCCGACTGCCGTTGCCGCCAAACCACCGTCGAGAGCTAGGGCCATCGCCCGCTCCACCGCCGCGGCTAGAAGGCGGGAGGGGCCATCATGGTCGCCACCCCACTGCCGGCTACCGTGGACATCACCCACTCCGCCACCGTGGCCCAAAGGTGGGAGGTGGGGGTCGTGGCCACCACCCCATCATCGACTGCCGTGGCCGCCAGCCCACCGTCAACCGCCGGGATTATCACCCACTCCGCCACCATCGCCGGAAGTAGGGAGGCAGAGGTGGAGGCCCGCACGTGTGGCAGCCACCTTGCGCGCTACATCGAGTTCCTGCGGGAGGAGGAGGAGCGCCTCGTCGAGCACGCAAAGAGCCTTACCGTCGCCGTGGCCGTGGCACACGCCAACGCCGAGAAGAGGAATTAGGAGATCTACAAGGAGAACCACCGCTTCGAGAGGGGTCATCTGGAGCGGCAGAGGGCATTCGAGGTGAGCGTCGCTGAAGGTGCAACAGCGGCAGGCACAGTATTGCAGTTTTCCAGCTCGTTGGTAGGCTCCTCCTCCTCTACCTCTTACTGAGCGTGCTCGACAGAGGAGAGGCTGTCGAAAGTAGTACAAAGCCCCTCCATAGTAGTAGTAGTATTTAGGGGCTATTTTGTTCAGTTCATCTGACTATAGATGTGGTGGAACTATACAACGTACTTAAAATTAGCTAGTATATGAATTAGAACTAGCTATTTCAGTACGTGGTTGGCAAAAATTGGGTAAAAGTTCGGTCGGTTCAGCTGTCGAGTTGAACTATTGGTATAAAGAACGACTGCTTAATCTATGAATGAAATCCATGCTTAATTACTAAATTTTAGTTGCAAATATTAGATACTGCTAGTGATTTTTAGCTGCATATTTTGACAAATCGCAATGTTACAAGGTTGACAAATGGAAATGTTACTAGATCAAAAAATGTCAATCTTTCTAGTTTAACAAATGGCAACATACCCAATATGACAGATGCAAATCTTACCAAATTGTCTGTAAGTGGTTGCAGACAGGTCATCCAAAACAACTGTTTGCATTGAAGAGATGCACAAATCCTGCTCTCATTTTGCATATGGGTGTTCTTTCTAAAACGTTTGCGATCAAGAGCTGCACAAATCCTGCTCGGCCCATTTTCCCTTGGCTTCCTGGGGAAGCTGTCGGTTTGCATATGGGCGTTCTAACTAAAATGTTTGCGATGAGTGTTTTATATTTAAAAACCATTGATGTTTTTTTTAAAGAAAATCATTTGTTAAGTCTGTACATTAAGAGAGAAAAATGCAAGTTCGCTCAAACCATATATTTCATTCAGTCACACTGCGAATTTATATTCATATGATCGAGATACAGTATTAAACCCAAGAAAAAAATTATTTTCGGCGGTGGCGGAGGCGGCGTATCGCGCTGTCCTTGTCATTGTCGTCCTCTAGGATGCCATTGTTGAAGTCTTCAAGGCAGCACAGAATGTTCTTCACTTGTAAATCAAACATCATGTCGTCGCGCGATCGACGGGCGGGGTGCGGTAGGACGATAGCTGGCGGCGCTGACAGGTAGAGGTCGACAGCAGTGTCCCATGCCGCTGAGGGGGAAGCGCGCACGGGCACGGTCGCGGCGGGTGCATCCAAACTCACGGGGACAGGCGCCGCGGTGGGTGGAGGGGCGCACACGGGCACGGGCACGGGCACGGGCGCTGGCATGTACACGAGCTCGCGCGGGCCGCAGAGACCTCACTGACGCCCACAGCTTCTAGCTCTGTGATAGTGCTCGGTGACCAGCCCGTCAATGCTACGGCGATGGTCGCTGGGGCGGGCGCGGGGATGGGAGCTGGGACGGGAGTGGCGGCAGCAACCGACACGGCTAGCTCTTTCTGGGCCATGTCCATGAGGCCCCATTCCTTCTTATTTTCTATCTCCTTCAGCTCAGAGTCGACTTCACCAAACTTGAAGACTAGTGGCAGATGATCCTTCGGCGCCATGGCATTGGTGGAAGTCTGCGGGAGGGAGGGGAATGGGAGGCGAACAATAAGGCCGCCCGTATTAAGCAGTGGCTCAAGCGCCATTAATGGAGAGGAAGGCGGGCGCCATGGAAGTCAAAGGGATCGCTTACCAGTGAGCCTACACACCGTATAGCTCGCATGCTTCCCGGTGAGCCTGCGTATTGGAGGACAGCTTGCATGCCTCTCGGTCAGCCTGCGCACCGGACTGCGCTTGCACGCCTCCTGTTCAGTCAAGCAACTGTCTGATACGTCTCCAACGTATCTATAATTTTTGATTGTTCCATGCTATTATATTGCCCCTTTTGGATGTTTATGGGCTTTATTCTACACATTTATATCTTTTTTGGGACTAACCTACTAACCAGAGGCCCAGCCCGTATTGCTGTCTTTTTGCCTATTTCCGTATTTCGAAGAAAAGGAATATCAAACGGAGTCCAAATGGAATGAAACCTTAGGGAGCGTGATTTTGGAACGAACGTGTTACGGAGAGCTTGGAGTGCAAGTCAAGAAGCTCCCGAGGACCCCACTAGATAGGGGGCCGCGCCCTCCGCCCTGTAGGGCATGCCCCCCTGTCTTGTGGGCCCCTCGAGCGTCCACCGACGTACTTCTTCCTCCTATATATACCTACGGACCCCGAAAACATCCAGGAGCACCACGAAACATAATTTGCACCACCGTAACCTTCTGTATCCGCGAGATCCCATCTTGGAGCCTTCGCCGGCACTCTGCCGGAGGGGGAATCGACCATGGATGGCTTCTACATCAACATCCTTGCCCCTCCTATGAGTTGTGAGTAGTTTACCACAGACCTACGGGTCCATAGTTATTAGCTAGATGGCTTCTTCTCTCTTTTTGGATCTCAATACAATGTTCTCCCCCTCTCTTGTGGAGATCTATTCGATGTAATCTCTTTTTGCGGTGTGTTTGTCGAGATCTGATGAATTGTGGGTTTATGATCAAGTTTATCTATGAATAATATTTGAATCTTCTCTGAATTCTTTTATGTATGATTGAGTTATCTTTGCATGTCTCTTTGAATTATCAGTTTGGTTTGGCCTGCTAGATTAGTCTTTCTTGCCATGGGAGAAGTGCTTAGCTTTGGGTTCAATCTTGCGGTGTTCTTACCCAGTGACAGAAAGGGTTGCAAGACACGTATTGTATTGTTGCCATCGAGGATAACAAGATGGGGTTTACATCATATTGCATGAGTTTATCCCTCTACATCATGTCATCTTGCTTAATGTGTTATTCTGTTCTTATGAACTTAATACTCTAGATGCAGGAAGGAGTCAGTCGATGTGTGCAGTAATAGTAGTGAATGCAGGCAGGAGTCGGTCTACTTGTTATGGACGTGATGCCTATATACATGATCATGCCTAGATAATCTCATAACTATGCGCTTTTCTATCAATTGCTCGACAGTAATTTGTTCACCCACCATAATACTTATGCTATCTTGAGAGAAGCCTCTAGTGAAACCTATGGCCCCGGGGTCTATCTCTTATCATATTTGCTTTCAATCTACTTTTATTTGCATCTTTACTTTTTGCATCTATATTATAAAATACCAAAAATATATTTATCTTATCATACTATCTCTATCAGATCTCACTTTCGCAAGTGGCCGTGAAGGGATTGACAACCCCTTTATTGCGTTGGTTGCGAGTTCTCAGTTTGTTTGTGTAGGTGCGTGTGACTTTTTAGGAGCCTCCTACCGGATTGATACCTTGATTCTCAAAACTGAGGGAAATACTTACGCTACACTTGCTGCATCACCCTCTCCTCTTCGGGGAAAACCAACGCTAGCTCAAGACGTAGCACTGTCCGCACACACCTCCTATAGCCATTAAAACCAAGACATGTGGCGTCACGTGAATTGTTAACATATCGCACATGATTTTAATAATACAAACATTTGTGATGTTAGAGTGGCAGGTATTTCTTTCAAAATGCCTTTGTTGGTTGTTATTCGAGTGCTTCTTCTCTCAAAATGGACACGAAAAATACCACAGCATGTCGGTTTCCATTCCATGATACCATGCCCAGTTTCATGCCCATACCATGCATAGCACGAGATTTGGATTTGCTAGAATTTAAAAACAAAGTATCTCAACATTTTGCCATCAATCAACAGTGCCCTGGTGTTTGAAATTCATTCCCATTTCCTGCATGGGACCTAAGCATGCACCCAAGGATAAAGATTTGATTTTTGAACCAATTTAAATGCACTGGAGCATTTGCATGTAGTTCAAATATGAATTATGCATATAAAATGCCTAGAAATCCTAGGTAATGTATAAAAATGTCCAAACGAACCCCCAAAAATTCCAAAATTTAACACAACACTCAAGTTGTTCTCTGTTGACACTACAAATTTTTTGAAAGCAATAAGAGGCAGCGGATATCATTTCGTCCCCAAAGGTGGGACGTTCCCTACCGAAACCATTAGGCTTGTTGTGAGAAACTCTGTTTTGTGAGAAGCTTATACCAAAACCTGCCCCAAATGGGACAAAAAAATTACCATGACATGTTGATGCTGCTCCATGATAGCATGCCAAGTTTCATGAATTTCAGACGAGTTTTGGATTTACTAGAATTTAAAAACCAGGAATCTAAATGTTTGCTGCCGAGTGACGGTGGCAGGGTGTTTGACATTCATTCCCATTTCTTGCATGGGACCTAAGCACGCAACCAAGGACACATATTTGAATTTTCAACCAATTTATATGCATTAGAGCATGTGCATGTAGTTCAAATTTGAATTATAAACACAAATCTGTCGAAAACTCAATTGATGCATAAAAATGTCCAAACGAACCCCAAAAAATCCCAAAAATTGACACAACACTCCTGTTGTTCTCTGTTGACACGACACAAAATTTGAAAGCAATAAGAGGCAACGGATATCATTTCGTCCCCACATGTGGGATGTTCCCTACCGAATCCATCAGGCTTTGTTGTGAGAAGCTCTAGTTTGTGAGAAGCTTATACCCAAACCTGCCCCAAATGGGACAAAAATATTTACCACGGCATGTTGATGCCGCTCCATGATAGCATGCCAAGTTTCATGAATTTCAGACGAGTTTTGGATTCACTAGAATTTAAAAACCAGGAATCTCAACGCTTGCGGCCGAGTGACGGTGGTAGGGTGTTTGACATACATTCCCATTTCCTACATGGGACCTAAGCATGCAACCAAGGTCACATATTTGAATTTTCAACCAATTTATATGCATTAGAGCATGTGCATGTAGTTCAAATTTGAATTTTGCACATAAATGCATTGAAAACTCAATTAATGCATAACAATGTGCAAACTAACCCCGAAAATCCGAAAAATTGACACAACACTCCTGTTGTACTATGTTGACACTAGAAATTTTTTGAAAGCAATAAGAGGCTATCGTTTCGTCCCTCATGTCTACTATGCAACTTTATTGTTGTAGACACGTGTTGTGCCTCCAAGCGCAGAGTATTGTAGGATAGTAGCAATTTTCCCTCAAGTGGATGACCTAAGATTTATCAATCCGTGAGAGGTGTAGGACGAAGATGGTCTCTCTCAAACGACCCTGCAACCAAATACAAGAAATCTCTTGTGTCCCCAACACACCCAATACAATGGCAAATTGTATAGGTGCACTAGTTCGGCGAAGAGATGGTGATAAAAGTGTCATATGGATGGTAGAAATATATTTTTATAATCTCAATAAATAAAAACAGCAAGGTAGCAAACAGTAAACGGGCACAAAAACGGTGTTGCAATTCTTAAAAATGAGGCCTATGGTCCGTAATTTTTCTAGTGCAACCTCTCAACAATGCTAAGATAGTTGGATCATATGATTATCCCTCAAAGTGCAATAAAGAATCACTCCTGAGTTCCTATTAGCAGAGAAGAAAAGATAGGAATTGTTTGTAGGTCACGAAACCACATCAAAGCAATTCTTTCCGTTCGATCTATTCAAGATTTCGTACTAAAATAAAACAAAGCTATTTTTTTCTGTTTGATCTATCCCAGAGTTCGTACTAGAATAACACCAAAGAGAATTCATATTCATAATACTCAATCCACAAAAAGAACTATAAAGAGACCCCAAAGTTTCCATCAGAGAAAAACGTGCATGAACCCATATGCATAGATTACCCCAATATCACCGCGGGAATCCTTGAGTTGAATGCCATAACACATATCAAGTGAATCAATAAGATACCTCATTGTCACCTCAAGTATTCATATTGCAAGACATATATCATGTGTTATCATCTCTGCCGACAAGACAAACTTTGAAGGGTAAAGATTGAATTCATCATAACAAGAGTATAGAGGGGAAAAACACCATATGATCTGACTATATTAACAAAGCCCATGATATAGATCATGAGAGAGAGAGAGAGGGATCAAACACATTGCTACTGGTATAAACCCTCAGCCCCGAGGGTGGACTACTCCCTACTCATCGTGCTAGCCGCCGGGATGATGAAGATGGCCACCGGAGATGATTCCCACCTCCGACAGGGTGCTGGAACGGGGTCTAGATTGGTTTTCACGGATACAGAGACCTTGCGGCGGCGGAACGTCTGATCTAGGGCTACCCCGAAGGGTTTTGGAATATTTGGGATTTTATAGGGCGAAGAAGGGGTGCGGGAGGGCACCGTGGTGGGCAGGTGCTGCTCTGGCCCATCCTTTGTGTTCTGGTCCATGAAAATTCTCCAAGGAGTTTCGCGGTGTTTGGACTCCGTTTGATATTGATTTCCTGCAATGTAAAAAACAAGCAAAAAACAGCAACTGGCACTGGGCACTGGGTCAATAGGTTGGTCCCAAAAAATGATACAAAGTTGCTATAAAATGATTGTAAAACACCCAAGACTGATAATATATTAGCATGAATACTTCATAAATTATAGATACGTTGGAGATGTATCAGCATCCCCAAGCTTAATTCCAACTCGTCCTCGAGTAGGTAAATGATAAAAGAAATAATTTATGAAGTGTGAATGCTAGAAAAGTGCATAAGTTTGATCAATGATAATTTCAATCACTTTTCCTAACATCATAACATCAATTCTTTCTTATAGAACTTCTCATGGTATAGTAGCAACCAATTCACTTGTTAAGGTTCAAGCAATGAATCCTCTTGAAACTCAACAACCTATGTTCTCAGTCACCAAGAAATTGCAATTCAACTTATTCAACAGAGTCTAAGTAAGAGCTCCACATACTCAACCATCATTTAGTCTTCTATGATTGCTAACACTCACCGCATACACATGAGCAAAATGTTTCAACCGGACACATAGAAAGATAGGGGCTTATCATTTCGCCTCCCAACGTATTCACCTTTGGGTGATGTCAACAATAATAACTCATGCTACCCATATTCAACTGGACATATGTGCCTAGATCTTTCCTCACCACATGATGCTTGCCAAAATAGAAAATTAAAAAGGAATAGAAAGAAAAACTTTGACTCTTGCATAGAAGTAAATACATAAAGTAAAAGATAGGCCCTTCATAGAGGGAAGCAGAGGTTGACATGCACTTATTTGTTTGTATGCTCAACCACTTAGTGCAAAATAATGTCACATTATATTGCCCCTTATGATAGCAACCTTTATTATGCAGTCTGTCGCTTTTATTCTTTGCCATCACAAGTTCGTACAACGCTCAATTTTCTCTTACACTAAATGATCTAACACTTTTAGAAGCAATTTTTGTTGCCTTATTGCACCAATGACAACTTACTTGAAGGATCTTTCTCAATCCATAGGTAGGTATGGTGGACTCTCAAAACAAGATTTGGGTTTAAGGGTTTTTGGATGCACAAGTAGTATCTCTACTTGGTGCGGAATTGTTGGCTAGCAAAGATAGGGGAAAGCACCACATGTTGAAGGATCTATGACAATATAACTTCTACGTGAATATGAACAAACATAAATCATTACGTTGTCTTCCTTGTCCAACGTCAACAATTTTGGCATTTGATATTTTGATGGGGGCTCACAATCAAAAAAAGGTTTCCAAGATAGTGTATTTGCATGTGAAAGTTCTCTTTATTATACTAATTATTCGTGAATTGCTTGTGTGACCAATATTTTGATTGTCAAGCCTCAAAAGATTTCACTTTCTAAACCCAATGTGAAGCTACCACTAGGCATGATATGATTTCAACTTCATGACATTCAGTTCATTCAACAATTTACTCATAGGATATAAGTGAAGCACAAGAGTAATTCAATAGAAAAGTGCTTCATTAACGGGATGTGAATGCCACTTACCTAGCCTCCTATTTGAGGACTCTATTTTATTTAAAAACTTTTAGGTCTAAGTATTTTATTAAAACAGCAAGCAACACAAAACAAAATGACATTCCAAGCATAGCACAACTCATGTGAAGAAGCAAGAACTTAGGCTCAACCGATACTAACCGATAATTGTTGAAGAAGAAAGGTGGCATGCCTACCGGGGCATCCCCAAGCTTAGATACTTGAGACTAAATAAAGTCATGACCTCTTGATACGTCTCCAACGTATCTATAATTTTTGATTGTTCCATGCTATTATATTACCCGTTTTGGATGTTTATGGGCTTTACTTTACACTTTTATATCATTTTTGGGACTAACCTACTAACCGAAGGCCCAGCCCGAATTGCTGTTTTTTGGCCTATTTCAGTGTTTCGAAGAAAAGGAATATCAAACGGAGTCCAAACGGAATGAAACCATCGGGAGCGATCTTTTTGGAACAAACGTGATCCAGAGGACTTGGAGTGCAAGTCAAGAAACAAGCGAGGTGGCCACGAGGGTGCCCGGCGCGCCCCTAGGGCTGGGCACGCCCCCCACCCTTGTGGGCCCCTCGAGCATCCACCGACGTAATTCTTCCTCCTATATATACCCATCTACCCCAAAACCATCAGGGGAGCCAACGGAAATTTATTTCCACCACCGTAACCTTCTGTATTCGCGAGATCCCATCTTGGAGCTGTCACCAGCGTTCTGCTGGAGGGGGAATCCACCAATGAGGGCCTCTACATCAACTCCAAGGCCGCTCCGATGAGTTGTGAGTACTTTACCACAGACCTTCGGGTCCATAGTTATTAGCTAGCTGGCTTCTTCTCTCTCTTTGATTCTCAATACAAAGTTCTCCTTCCTCTTCTTGGAGATCTATTCGATGTAACTCTTTTGGCGGTGTGTTTGTCGAGATCCGATGAATTGTGGGTTTATGATCAAGTTTATCTATGAGAAATATTTGAATCTCCTCTGAATTCTTTTATGTGTGATCTTTGCAAGTCTCTCTGAATTATCGGTTTGGTTTGGACTACTAGATTGATCTTTCTTGCAATGGGAGAAGTGCTTAGCTTTGGGTTCAATCTTGCGGTGTCCTTTCCCAGTGACAGCAGGGGCAACAAGGCACGTATTGTATTGTTTCCATCGAGGTTAAAAAGATGGGGTTTGTATCATATTGCATGAGTTTATCCCTCTACATCATGTCATATTTCTTAATGCGTTACTCTGTTCTACATGAACTTAATACTCTAGATGCATGCTAGATAGCGGTCGATGTGTGGAGTAATAGTAGTAGATGTAGGCAGGAGTCGGTCTACTTGTCACGGACGTGATGCCTATATACATGATCATGCCAAGATATTCTCATAATTATTCGCTTTTCTATCAATTGCTCGACAGTAATTTGTTCACCCACTATAATAATTATGCTATCTTGAGAGAAGCCACTAGTGAAACCTATGGCCCCCGAGTCTATCTCTTATCATATAAGCTTTCAATCTACTTTTATCTGCATCTTTACTTTTCCAATGTATATCATAAAATACCAAAAATATATTTATCTTATCATATTATCTCTATCAGATCTCACTTTCACAAGTGGCCTTGAAGGGATTGACAACCCCTTTATTGCATTGGTTGCGAGTTCTTGTTTTGTTTGTGTAGGTGCGCGGGACTTGTGAGGAGCCTCCTACTAGATTGATACCTTGGTTCTCAAAAATTGAGGGAAATACTTACGCTACTGTGTTGCATCACCCTTTCCTCTTCAAGAAAAATCAACACAAGCTCAAGACGTAGCAAGAAGGATTTCTGGCGCCGTTGCCGGGGAGGTCTTCGCTCAAGTCAAGACATACCAAGTACCCATCACAAACTCATCTCCCTCGCATTTACATTATTTGCCATTTGCCTTTCGTTTTCCTCTCCCCCACTTCACCCTTGCCGTTTTATTCCCCCTCTCTTTGTCCTCCCTCTTTTGCTTTCCCTCTTCTTCCTCCTCGCTTTTGTTTGCCGTTATGTCTGAAATTAGGGAGATTATCGTCGATATGGACAATAATGATAACATGGAAAATTCTGATGCTCCCGCTGAAGAAACCCCTATCTTGCATACTAAAAAGTTTCTAATTGGTAGTGGTAATATTATTGGAAAAGGGGTTATTCAAGACTTCTTTACTTTTGCCGGTGCTTTACCTTCTACGGGTGGTTCTATTCTTCATAGAACTAGTAGTCTTGCAGATGCTATCGCCATGCTTGTAGTTGAGCTTGAAAGACAATTTATGCATATGCATCCTTGCATACAAAGAATTTTCCTGAAATTTTCTAATATTGAGCATTCTTCTGTTAAGCGCGCCGCTGCTATCTTTTTGGCACATGACTTTAGATTTGTAATAAAAGAGGCCAAAGAAATCTTTGCGCACTATAGGGTGGACACCGACCATCCTCCATAGAAGCGATCCTCTTTGATCAAGAGGAAATTAGGCGTTTTCAATCTTTGGACTATGTTGCTTTTAACGAAAACCTTAGAAAAAAGGTTCCTACCAATGTCCTAGTTGATAGAATTTCCGAACTTAATAATGATTTTTTCTTTGATACAATGATCTAGGATACTCTCTTGAGTATAGGCTCATGAAGTTCGGCCAAAAGAATGCTTGTAATGATGAATTAGTTGTGCAATATGAAGGGCCAAAGGAGAAACCCATACCTCCTGATATCGATCTTGGGGACTTTTGTCCCATTAAATTTAGCCCTTTTGATTACATTTTCTTGCCTCAAAGAAACCTTGCTGCTGAACGTAGAGAATATGAGATGAGTTTTCGTGATCTATCTTATTATTATGGCAATATTTAGATCTATCCTCGCTTTTATGCCTAGCTTGGGGCATTAAACAATAGCGCTAGTTAGGAGGCAACCCAATTTTATTTTAGTTTCTTTGTTTTTGCCCCTGTTTAGTAATAAATTTTGCATCTAATTTCTGTTTAGATGTGTTTTCTTGTTTTAATTAGTGTTTGTGCCAAGTAGAACCTATAGGATAACCTATGGTAAGAGTTAATTTGATTCTGCTGAAAAACAGAAACTTTGCGCTCACGAGAAAAAAATCAACAAATCAAAGAAACATGATTTTGCCTTAATTCTTTTTGCTGTAGATCAATAGACAAATTTCCTAGGACTTTCTATTTTGGTAGGAATTTTGGAGTTCCAGAAGTATTCGAAAATTACAGATTGCTACAGACTGTTCTATTTTTGACAGATTCTGTTTTTCGTGTGTTGTTTGCTTATTTTGATGCATCTATGGCTAGTATGTAGGGGTATGAACCATAGAGAAGTTGGAATACAGTAGGTTTAACACCAATATAAATAAAGAATTAGTTCATTACAGTACCTTATGTGGTGGTTTTTCTTTCTTGCACTAACGGAGCTTATGAGATTTCCTGTTGAGTTTTGTGTTGTGAAGTTTTCAAGTTTTGGGTAAAGATTTGATGGATTATGGAATAAAGGGTGGCAAAAGCCTAAGCTTGCAGATGCCTATGGCACCCCAAGATATTCAAGTATAACCAAAAGCCTAATCTTGGGGATGCCCCGGAAGGCATCCCCTCTTTCGTCTTCGTCTATCGGTAACTTTACTTGGAGCTATATTTTTATTCGCCACATGATATGTGTTTTGCTTGGAGCGTCATGTAGGATATTAGTCTTTGCTTTTTAGTTTACCACAATCATCCTTGCTGTACACACCTATTGGGAGAGAAATACTTGATTTGAAATTTTTTAGAATACTCTATGTGCTTCACTTATATCTTTTGAGCTAGATGATTTTTGCTCTAGTGCTTCACTTATATCTTTTAGAGCACGGTGGTGGCTTAATTTTGTAGGAATTTTTAATCTCTCATGCTTCACTTATATTATTTTCAGAGTCTCTTAGAACAGCATGGTATTTGCTATGGTTATATAATTGGTCCTAGAATGATGGGCATCCAAGTTGGGTATAATAAAAACTATCATAAAAAGTGAATTGGATGCTATGATCATTTTGATACTTGATAATTGTTTTGAGATATTGACAGTGCATATATCGACTAGAGGGGGGGTGAATAGGCAATTTTTATGAACTCTTCACCGAGGAATTTGCTGGTGAGGAAATTCCTAAATGAAGAACTACTTGCAGAGGAATAAGTACTTAGAAAGGAACATAATAGAACACAGGCATAGTCAACATGATGAAATGAAGACAAGCAGAGAGTATAGAAACCGTAAACACAGGATAACACAAGGAAGAAGACGAACAGACTGAAGAAATAGAGCTGAGGAAATTGAGAAAGTCTTCAGTCAAAGTCTTCAAACAGATATGAATAGGCACACAACAACATACATGAGGAATTTAAAGAGTTGAGGAAATAGAACCAGTAAGCTCGGTGAAGACAATGATTTGGTAGACCAGTTCCAACTGCTCTCTCATTTGTACATCTGGTTGGAGCGGCTGAGTATTTAAACTCGAGGACACCCAGTCCGGGACACACAGTCCTCACCGTATTCTCCTTGAGCTAAAGTCACACAGACCTTGCCCAATCACTCGTGGTAAGTCTTCAGGTGACTTCCGAACCTTCACAAACTTGGTCACTCGGCGATCCACAATTCCTCTTGGATGCTCTAGACCTTGACGCCTAACCATCTGGAAGAAGCAAAGTCTTCAAAGAAAACAAGCGTCGGATCCACGCAGGATCAATCTCTTCAGTGATGCTCAATCACTTGGGGTTTTGTAGGTTGGGGTTTGGGATTTCCTCACTTGATGATTTTCACTCAAAGTCCTCGGAGGATGGGTTGCTCTCAAATGACAAGTGTCAGCTTCTCTCGGAGCAGCCAACCAGCTAGTGGTTGTAGGGGGCGGCTACTTATAGCCGGGGAGCAGCCCGACGTGATAAGACATAAATGCCCTTGTCTGATATGACCGTTAGGTGGGTAGATATTTTGGGACAGCTGGCGCGTAGCACAGCAACGGTCGGAATATTTGAGGTTCGAATTCCTCAGGGCTATCATGTTCCTCACTTGGTAGGCAATTCGCACTGGCGAATTCCTAACTCTTAAGTCAGAACAAATTCCTTAGAGACCAGAAGAACTTCGTCTCTGTCACTGAAGAATATGGCTGAACTGTGCGAGATTTCCAATGGATTCACTCGAAAGGATTGGTAGGTGTAGGATTTGAGTTGAGCAGCACATGGAAATTCCTCCTTACTATTTCCTCAATCCCCTTTAATAGTACGGTGTTTCCTATGACTCAAGAAAGAGAAAATGAAACTATGAAAACAAAAGTATTCACGCTTCATGTTCCTCGAATGATTACCAAGTCTTCAAGGTCACACCAATTTATTCACTTTTAGAGTCTTTAGAAATTCTTCAGAAATCCAAAGTCTTCAGTCGAAGAACTTCATTTTTAGGGGTCGACTTTTCTCTATAAACATCAAACTCCTGATAGACTTATAGACCTGTGTACACTCACAAACGCATCAGTCTCTTAACCTATAAGTCTTCAGTACACCAAAATCACTAAGGGGCACTAGATGCACTTACAATCTCCCCCTTTTTGGTGATTAATGACAATATAGGTTAAGTTTTCAACGGGGATAAACATGTGAAGTGTAAATACTGATATTGAGGAATTTGATTGCAATATATAGAAGAACTCCCCCTGAAGATGTGCATCATGAGGTATTTGCTTTTGAAGCAATGCACATTTGAAGAGTACAATCATGGAGATCTCCCCTTATATCTTGTAATTCATATACGCGTTTGACATATAATATGAGGAATTTGAAATGCATGATGCAATATGGTGACTGATGTGATTCAGCATGCGTGCATTAACATTAATGAGGAATAAGCATGCAGAAGAACACATCAAAAGTATCACGCCACCATAGAGTTTAAGATTACAACTCGATCCAGCAAAGTCATCAGAAGAACGAGAGTTGTAACTTAGCAAAAAAACGCCCATATATATAGACCCGCTTGAAGACAAACTCAAATTTCTCCCCCTTTGTCATCAAATGACCAAAAGGGTTGAAACTGAGGACTAACGCCCCTGAAGAATATCATGATGATGGAGGAGCGCCAGTGTTGTCAGGGTCTTGAGTCGTTGTAGGGCCTGCTGCAGTGTCATCCAAATCTTCATTCTCGTTCGTGGCGAGTGATGAAGAATATGAGCTGTCCACCAAGGAAGGAACCTTGACCTTCTTGAATTTCTTCGGAGGAGGTGCAAACCATTCAAAGTCTTCCTTGCCCATTTGCTTCAGATCTTCTTCGCCATATAGATGAGACAGAATTGCCCAGGTGCGATCAAACACTTCATGGAGGTAGTAATGGTTTTTCATCCCTGCATTGTGTGTAGAGGTCATGTTGTGAAGAATAGAGCCAAACTTTGGAGCATTGCCAGCAGAATCATGTGTGGCAGAGTCATCATTGGTGGAATAAGTTGCAGCTTTGCGGAACTGACCATCCAATGGACGAATGCCTTCATCGATCACAACTCGTGACTTGCCCTTCTCATCAGATGAGGAAATGGTCCGCTTGAGGACTTCAATTGGGGGCAAGTAGCTGCCATGGTTAAGTGTATCAGCCTTGTAGTTGAGTGAAGACCTTGATCTGAGGAATCTCATGATCCATGGTGCATAAGGCTTCAACTCAAACGGTGAAAGTGCAACATTTGCAAGAGACCTCATGAAGAAATCATGGTAATTGATAGGAATACCATGCATGATGATGAAGAGCATATTCTTCATCATCCCCACAATTTCTTCATCTGAAGAGTCATGTCCTTTGATTGGGCTGATAGTCTTTGTTAGAATACGGTATATAGTTCTTGGCACATAGAGAAAATCCTTCATGAGGAATTTGGTCCTTTGAGCTTGTCCAGGCTTCAGCGGCTTCATTAGCACTTGCATATAATGATCAGTAAGTTCAGGTTCATCATACAGACAGCGAGCGCCTTCTGGTGGAGGACTGATTGGCAAGGCACGAAGCAATTCAGAGGCTGGTGGCTTGTAATGAGTGTTTTCCGTCATCCAGTCCAACACCCTTGAGTTGACGTTAGCAGCATCGCCTGTGATATGCAAAGTTGCGTAGAACTGAAGAATAAGCTCTTCATTCCAATAAACGATGTCAGTGCAGAAATTCAGCAATGCTGCATCGTGAAGGATACTGAGAACCGGCGTGAAGCATGGCATAGATTCCATGTCCACGTGAGGAATGTGCTCATGATCGAAGACTTTGTCCTTGTCAAATAGAACTGAGGAATAAAAGTTGGCCTGGCTGGCTGTCCAGAAACGCTTCCTTCTAAGGCGAGCATAATCATAAGGGTTGAATTCAGTGAAGAATGCATGCTCGCCGAAGAAATCATCAGCCTTGAATTTTGGATTCTTGGCGAAGGGATTCTTTGGCTTGGGCTAAGGAGTGTCAGTGATTTGCAGTATCACCTCAGGAATCGCAATCTCAGGTTCCTCATGCTGAGGAATTTCAGTTTCTACTTCAGTTGCAGCCTGAGGCATCTCTTCTTCATTCACATTTTCATCAGCACTAGTGGCTGGAATTTCCTCATGAACGGACGGGGTTGCACGATGTTCTTCAGATTCCACTTGTACTTCTGTAGCGACTGGAGACTGAGGAACAACTTGGAGAGGAGTGAATAGTGGAGAATTTGGGTGCTGACTTTCCCAAAAGTCATCATTGAGCACAGGAGTGGTACATCCAATGTCCACATCCTCATCTTCAAGTTCTTCAACACCTGCCTCTTTAGAAGTGAACTGAGGCACATGTGAGGAAATGATTGGGGTTGAAGGGATCTCATCCACTTCAATTTCTTCGTCCAACTGCTCTGTCGAAGCAGTAGATGGAGTTTCTTCACCAGATTCCTTGGGAATCTCATATTCTTCACCATAAGGAACAAGGTCCTTTGATGGCATTGATGAGACATGAATGACATCAATTGGATTGTCAATTGAACTGATCAGCGTCTTCATCTTCTTCGGAGCTGAAGAATTTGAAGTAGTTGATGCCTTCCTCTTTTTCATCGCTGCACGTTCTGTAGCCTTTGTCTTCTTCGCATCTGATGCAGATGGAAGGATTGGAGTTGGTGTAGGTGCAGGAGGTGCATTTTCTTCAGGAACAACTGTTGCAGTTGGCCTGTCTGGTTCACTTTCCTCGGGCGCATCACTAGTGGATGCCCTGGCAATATCATCAGCGGCTGGAATGGAGTCATCAGCCCTGGTACTCTCATTTTCTTCAGCAACCATACTGACATCAGTGGTGCTGGCATGTTCCTCAGTGGGCTGGGCAGATGCTTCAGCTTGAGGAATTTCAACATGCACCGGAGCAGTGGCAGTTGAAGAGAAAGTCTTTGTCAGATTAACGAAATGTACTTTTGCTCCCTTCCAATCAGCATGGTACCGATTGAAATTATCACTCGGTTGCTTGATTTCAGCTTGTACAACAATGAGTTGTTCGGGGGTAGGAGTGAGGACATTGTCCTTGAGGTAGCGCTGTTTCTTGTATTGCGCTTTCTTCAACCTTCGTCCTTCTTCATATTTCCACTTTTCTTCCTCAATGAAGTGAGTGAGAACATGACTTTGACCAGGAGTGAGGTTCATCTCCATCAAAGGTGTAGCTGGGTCCTTGTGGCATAAGTCAATGAAATCGAGGATCAGCTTGGGATCCAGAAGAAGTGGCACATTGCTGCCTTCTGCTCTAGCGGCCCTAGCTTGCCTGTCTCTGATGATTTCAGCAAGTTCATCATCATCCGCCTCATCATCATCAGAGGGCACTTGGAAAGCGACTTGCTTCTTGTGGGGACTTGGTCGAATACCTCGTCCAGCAGTGGCCTTTTTCTTCAGAAGTGAGGGACCAGCTGAGGAAGGTCGAGCAGCTGAGGAGCCTGCAGATGCTCCTGCGGCAATAGAGAAGCCTTGAGTCCTTTGGCACATGGCAAGATGCAGAGGTGCTGAAGATTTTGTCGGAGCACCCGAAGACTTTGTCGGAGGAGGAGGAGGAGCAGACTGAGGAATTGGCCATGAGGGCTTTGAAGATGCTGGCCGTGAGGGCATTGCTGAGGAGTTTGGCCGTGAGGGCATTGAAGGAGAAGCACTTGACTTGTGGGCAGGCTTCTTTCGCATAGCCTTTTTGGGCTTACTACTAGAGGACTCAGCCGCGTTAGCAGCAGTAGTAGAATCTTCATTGAATTTCCTCACTGCTTCTTTTGCTTGCTTGGCTAGTTTGGCCTGGCGCCTAGCCCATTCAGTAGCATAGTCCTCACCGCGCTTGAGGCTGGTGGGATCCGCCAGTTGGCCAGGCCTCAATGGAGGTCTTGAGCATGGAGGATTGAGCGTGGATTTCTTCATGTACTTGGGAGTAACATATCTGTACTCCCTCCATTCTCGTGCCCATCTCCTCTCAATTCGTTGTATGCGCACTCTGCGCTGATTTTTGTCCTCCTTGCCAAACTTGGCCTCATTTGGAGTGCAATATCTAGCATAGATATCCTCAGGCATTTCAAATGCTGTGTTGACGTCAGGCCTTTTTCCTCACTTCTGTGGCTTCTTGCCATCAGCCATTTTCTTCAGCTGAGGATTAACAACTGAAGTTTCTGAAGATGTATGCAACTTTTCTTCGAGGAACGCTGCAAATGAGTTAAGTTGATGAGAATCTAGTGATTCAGAAGCGGACATTTGTACCTGTGAACAAAGTATAGTTGCGAGGAATTTGGAGAGGTCATATGCGTTCTCAGAAGATTTTTTTTAAAAGAGAAAAGGTTTGAGGAATTTGACCGATGAGTCTTGAAGAATTTCACTAAGCGTTCTTTATCTTAGGTTCCAGAGTTGTACAGATTTGGAAATCCACACAGTTGAGGAATCTTGAAGAAAATCATTGCTTAGAGAAACGAATCAAGAATAGATAACATGTGAGGTGTTTAGTGTGTGAAGATTTGAAGAATAAACACCTTTCAAGATTTTTAGAAAAACACATGAATCAAAGCGGGCAATAAAAGTAACTTTTAATTACCCTAAGTGAAGAACATGATGAACTGGGAAGTGTTGAAGTGAAGTCCGTCCATTCAGATCTTCCACGCCCTAACTTGGCAGAGGAAGATGGCTACGACGGTGGCGGAGTGAAGAGATCCGCAACCGGCGTGAGTACGACGCCGACGAGGTCGAGGCAGTGAAGCTCTTCCTCACCGGCGACAATGAAGTAGCGGCAGCGCTAGGGTGTGGGAAGCTCGAGCGGGAGAGAGAGGTCGAGCGGAGTAAAAGTGAAGTGAGGAGAAGACAGGGGTATTTATAGCAGCAATGAAAAACTGTGCGCCCGAGGATTTCGAACGAACGTGCCCCTGGCTTTTCTCATTCACCTGACATGTGTCACCCACGTACTGTGAGGTGGCAATCGTGTAGGATCGTGGGTGAATAGATAAGTATTTGTGATGAGAAGTAGAACGGTTTGAGCGGCAAAGCCGAAAATTTAGATATGTCAGGACTCCGACTCAAGAAATTTAGACATGATGCATGGATGCAATGTCACGATTTATGAATGGAGATCTCCTCAAGAGTACTCTAATTGTGATCTTTTGATCCAATAAACATCTGCCATAAGCGGTTCATAGTATTTGGAAGAAGGAAAAACCACAGACCTCGAGGACTATCGCAAAGTTACTAATATCCTAAAGGAACTAGCAAACACTATCAACATGAAGTAAGTAGAGTGAATCTCGGGTTCAAAACCCAGGAATAGAATACCTACTACTAAGTAGCATCACGGAATGCTTTCGAGAATAAAGGCCAGCATCATCACACTGGGACACAAATCATGGCTAGCTTACTAGGTGACTCCCTAAAACTCCTAGGGTCATAATAGTAGCTCCAACATATATACCGAGGCAACAGAGTACCTCAACCGGCGATTAGTGTGCTTATTCTGACCAGACGGACACCAAAACAGAGGGAAAGGATTTTGCAATTGCATTAGATTATTTAGAAACCTGGGATGACTCGGACAGCATAACGGCTGTAAATGCTCAGAAAAGATTTGAGACATTCACAAAAATGGTGGCATAACCACTCAGAAGCACAATATCAAGGTTTCAAGATCAACAGTTAACGTACGGAAGTCGTAGGAACTGAACTCAAGCTTAAATCCAACAATCTTATAAGTCTACAGATTAGTAACACGTGATCCTGATAGAAAGAGGAGATAGCCTAGTTCTTAATCCCCGTAGAAGAGAAGAGGACGACTCAGATCAGAGGGCCATGAGGTATAAGGAGTAAAAAGAGCCTTACGTTCCATCCCACAATCAATTCCCTTACATAACTAAAGCATTTCTAGACACAACTTCGACCAGTTTGGCTTGGTAATCCTATAGGTAGTCAGGCTCTGATACCAAAGCTGTCAGGACTCCGACTCAATGCCACATCGATCTAGCATGTAACACCTCATATCACTTTGCGGCCTCACGCACGGTATTCCCACGGGTGTCACCTTACCTTTTTCCGGGACCGTTTGCGCCTTTTGGCACATGTATATGATGGTGTCGCTAGCATCCATATGATAAGGAGCCCGGGCTGACATGACTAGTCGTAAACCCAAAGTGGCACAGACTTACAGGGACAGGCATCCATGACCCAGCATCGAACGTGTCGGTCATCAGCAAGTGGGTCCGGGCTGTAGCTCTGGGCTAGCAGGACTCTGGTAAACCGGGCTATAGCGGGCTAACAGGACTTCGGTACTCAATGCGTGACATTTCCCCGAAGGGACAGACACTGGAACGAAGAAGGACACATGCCGGCCAGCCTAAGTGTTCCGGAGCAGTAGCAAGCTACCATGGCTCAATGGAAACACTAGGAGACATTTCCCGGTAAGAGAGGCTACTAAAGACAAACAACTAGATACTCAGATCCCACACATACCAAGCATTTCAATAACATACACACAATATGCTCGTTATGTGCAAGTACAACATGGCATCACAACATGACTCTACGACTCAAGTATTTGTTCATTAGGCTCCAAGGAGCAGAATATTACAAACATAGGTCTCATGACCCAACATTCAGAGCATACAAGTCAAAGCACAAGCGGAAGCTATCATGTCTGAGTACAGACATCTATAAATGAAAAAGGCTGAGAAGCCTGACTATCTACCAGATCCTGCCGAGGGCACAAGATCGTAGCTGAGGTAACAAGCTAAACGTCGAAGTTCACGTGGAACTACTAGTGAGACTGAAATCTCTCTCTGCAAAAAACATAAATTAAGCAACGTGAGTACAAATGTACCCAGCAAGACTTACATCAGAACTAACTACATATGCATCATTATCAACAAAGGGAATGGTGGGGTTTAACTGCAGCAAGCCAGCTTTGACTCGGTGGCTATCCTAAACTACGACTGCAAGCAACTCTTTTGAGGAGGCGCACACGAGTCCACATATTCACCAACCAATACACCACTATGGAACCGCTCCCGTCTCCCTACGAGAACGCCATCCATAGCACTCACGCTTATCTTGCGTATTTTAGAGTATCCACTTTCACTTGTCTATGAACTGATATAAGCAACCCAGAAGTCCTTTACCGCGGACACGGCTATTCGAATAGATGATGTTAACCCTGCAGGGGTGTACTTCTTCATACATGTTTCCACCACTTAGCGTCTGCACACAACATGTGCTCGGCAGACTTCAAGCGAAAGCCGACGTGGGTGTACCACGACCTACCTAATCACTCAAGTCTCTAGTCCAGGTTTATCGCCTATTCGGGTTCCATCCATGAGGAGATCCGGCCGGAGTTTCGCTCACAGCCCCAAATGATGTGTGCAGGGTTCCCGAGATACCTAACGGGTATCCGGTACACCCGGCCACGTGCCTACCACATCACAGCCCACCCCTACGGTCAGCGCTGTCCACGGCCTCCAGCATACTACAAACACCAGAAACTACTTGCAACTCCTGGACAGAGGACAAGGGTGAATAAGAAGTCGAGCGGGGTCATATTTCAGGGCCCAATGCATGGTAGTAGCTGAATCATGGATCACAAACACAGAACTCAGTTCCTAAGGACGGCTTCAATGAGACAACCCACCATGTACTCCTACATGGCCTCTCACCGATACCTTTTACCAAATTGTGTTCACACACTTAGCTTACACACAGTAGGACAAGTTCACACACCTCTGATTCATCCCCGATGAATCAGACCTGACTCAACTCTAAGCAGTAGCAGGCATGACAAACAAACATGAATGAGTAGGCACAATAGGGCTCAAGCAACTCCTACTCATACTAGTGGGTTTCATCTATTTACTTTGGCAATGACAGGTCATGCAGAGGATAAAGGGGTTCAGCTACCGCAGCAAGTAACAAATGGCTCGTTGTTGTCCTAATGCAGTAAAAGAGAGCAGGGCGAGAGAGTAGGATTGTATCGGAATGAACAAGGGGGTTTTGCTTGCCTGGCACTTCTGAAGATAATATAGTTCTTCATCGGTGTCATCGAACAATCATCGGAACGTCGTCTACTGAGAGGGGACAATTACCGGCAAACAAGAAAGAACACAATCAATGCGATGCAACAATATGATGCATGATAATGACATGGCAATATGCCGGTGTTTTGAGCTAATGCAACTGTAAGCCAAATTAATTGAAGTGGAATTCAAACAAGGTTAAACTCCAACTCCAAATGTTCTTTCAAAAATTACCCTAATCATGATTCATCCTATTCAGTGAGGTTAACTTGTTCAAACATGCATGATCATGGCATAAACAGATTCTTCATATTTTTCTGATCATTTTTCATATATAAATTATTTCATTCTGAGCTACGGTTGAATTTATATGATTTTTAGAAGTTTGGGGTATTTTCTGAAATTTCCTGAATTAAAATAAATCCAGAAAATCAATTACTGCGTCAGCCTGACGTCAGTGTGACATCAGCGGGTCAACGGGACACGGTCCGGGTCAAACCTGACAGTGGGTCCCGCGTGTCAGTGTAATTAGTTAAACTAAAATTAATTTAAACTAATCCTAAATAGTTAACAGGGCTGGGCCCCACCTGTCATTGACTCAGGGGAGTCAACCAGGGCCCACCCGTGGTCAAGGTCAACGTCGGCTACACCGGCGTTTAGCCGCCGGCGAGCCCGACGCGGCGGCGAGAGTGGTTTTGGCCACTCCGACGACCAAATGGGCCGCGGAGGGCATCTAGGTGGAGCTGGGGACGAGCCGAAGCTCTTGGTGGAGTTAGCTGGGGTCGGGGTGGCCGGAATCGGCGCCGGCGACGACCTAGGTGGCCGCCGGAGTTCGGCCGAGGTCGAACACGGCGCTGCGGTGCACTAGAGGGGAAACGGAAGGGCGCTGCGGGCTCCTGGGAGGGCGGCGAACTTAGTAACATGCTCGGGCGCAAGCTGGGGTGGCCCTGGCCACGGCGGCGCCATGGCCGGCAGCGAGGAGCAATCGGCTCCGCTGATTAGGGCGGCTAGAGGGTGCATTCCGCAGCGAGAAGAGAGGGGAAAGACGGCGGGGCTCACGTAGATCACGAAGCGATGCTCGGGGTAGCCGGGGGCTTGCTGAGGATGACGAATCGTCGAGGGCGATCGCCGGCGACCGAAGCTTGAAGACGGAGTCGAGGCGGTCGTCTTGGGGCGTCCGGCGCTCGGGGCTTGCTCTAGGAGGTGTAATGGATGGTGGCGGAGCTTTCAGGCGACACGGGGAGGCGAGGGGAGCACGGTAGGCATGGCTACGGCGAGCGGCGGCGTGGAGCTCCGCTCGGGAGAGAGCCAGGGAAGGGGAGAGGCCATGGGCGAGGGAGAGAGGGGTCAGGGGGGTGCGTGGCGCTCGGGGGAGGCGTCCAGAGTGTCGGGGAAGGAGAGCGGCAAGCAGGAGGTGGCTCGGCGCGTGCCGGCGTGCGGTGGCCACACGCCTCGCGTCCTTCTGGCGCGAGGTGGGAGACGGTGGCGGTTCGGTGGGCTGGGCCGCTGGAATTGGGCCAGGTGGGCTGAGAGGTGAGCGCCAGGTAGGGTTTCTCTCCTCTCTGCTTTTCCTATTTCTGTTTTTTTTATTTTGCTCTGTGTTGTTTTAGTTTAGTAAAATACTAAACCATTTTATAAAATCCTGAAAATAGTTATGTGGCTAGAACTAAAATATACCAAACCACATAAAATGTTCCAGTATTATTGGACATATATTATTTATATATCAAATATATATCCAATGCAAATAGTTATTGAATTAATTCAAAGGCCGAAAATAAATGTTCCAGTCACTCCAAAAATATTGGTTTGCATTTTATTCTTGCCAATATTTTTCAAAGCTGAAAATGAACATTTCCTTGGAAACATTTGAAGCAATTTTTAATGTTGATCATCATTTTTTTTAAATGATTTCTGAGGCTCTCCAATTCCCCAATTCAAATTTAAAGAAATTTAGACATGATGCATGGATGCAATGCCACTAGTTACAAGCAAGCTCTAGGGCTGTGACAAGATAAGATAAGTTTTAAGTTACCGTTCTCAATTTCTTCAGCTATCAAGGACACAGTGAAGATTTTGAACGAGTTTCAAATCAGAACGCACATGAAGAATTTGTGAAAAGATTGGATTGAGTTCAGCATGTAGGGGTAAAGGGTCCGATCACATTCACTTAGCGGAAAAAATCAACTTGAAGAATTAGCAATAAGTGAATGCTGTAGAGGACATAAACTCAACATATATATATATATATATATATATATATATATATATATTCAACTGAAGACAGACGACAGAAATAGTGAAGACATTTCAAGTTGAAGAATTTGAAAAACTGAGGAATTTCAAAAACGAAGAAAAACTCAAATTGAAGATTTTCAACTTTGGGTGGTGGCGTAACCCACCGTATAAGAAAGCTGATTTCATTTTTGGGACTAACCTACTAACCGGAGGCCTAGCCCGAATTGCTGTTTTTTTTGCCTATTTCAGTGTTTCGAAGAAAAGGAATATCAAACGGAGTCCAAATGGAAAGAAACCTTCAGGAGGTGATCTTTTTGGAACAAACGTGATCCAGACAACTTGGAGTGCAAGTCAAGAAACAAGCAAGGAGGCCACGAGGGTGCCCGACGCGTCCCCTAGGGCTGGGCACGCCGCCCACCCTCCTGGGCCCCTCGAGCGTCCACCGACGTACTTCTTCCTCCTATATATACCCATGTACCCCGAAACCATCAGGGGAGCCAACGAAAAACTATTTCCACCACCGTAACCTTCTGTATCCGCGAGATCCCATCTTGGAGCCGTCGCCGGCGTTCTGCTGGAGGGGTAATCCACCACTGAGGGCCCCTACATCAACTCCAAGGCCTCGCCGATGAGTTGTGAGTTGTTTACCATGGATCTTCGGGTCCATAGTTATTAGCTAGATGGCTTCTTCTCTCTCTTTGATTCTCAATACAAAGTTCTCCTTCCTCTTCTCGGAGATCTATTCGATGTAACTCTTTTTGCGGTGTGTTTGTCGAGATCTGATGAATTATGGGTTTATGATCAAGTTTATCTATGAGAAATATTTGAATCTCCTTTGAATTCTTTTATGTGTGATTAAGTTATCTTTGCAAGTCTCTTCGAATTATCCGTTTGGTTTGGCCTACTAGATTGATCTTTCTTGCAATGGGAGAAGTGCGTAGCTTTGGGTTCAAGATTGCGGTGTCCTTTCCCAGTGACAGCAAGGGCAGCAAGGCACGTATTGTATTGTTGCCAGCGAGGATAAAAAGATGGAGTTTATATCATATTGCATGAGTTTATCCCTCTACATCATGTCATCTTTCTTAATGCGTTACTCTGTTCTTCATGAACTCAATACTCTAGATGCATGCTGGATAGTGGTCGATGTGTGGAGTAATAGTAGTAGATGTAGGCAGGAGTCGGTCTAGTTGTCACGGACGTGATGCCTATATACATGATCATGCCTAGATAATCTCATAATCATTCGCTTTTATATCAATTGCTCGACAGTAATTTTTTCACTCACCGTAATAATTATGCTATCTTGAGAGAAGCCACTAGTGAAAACTATGGCCGCCAAGTCTATCTCTTATCATATAAGCTTTCAGTCTACTTTTATTTGCATCTTTACTTTTCAAATCTATATCGTAAAATACCAAAAATATATTTATCTTATCATATTATCTCTATGAAATCTCACTTTCGCAAGTGGCCTTGAAGGAATTGACAACCCTTTATTGCATTGGTTGTGAGTTCCTGTTTTGTTTGTGTAGGTGCGTGGGACTTGTGAGGAGCCTCCTACTGGATTGATACCTTGGTTCTCAAAAACGGAGGGAAATACTTACGCTACTGTGCTGCATCACCCTTTCCTCTTCAAGGAAAACCAACGCAAGCTCAAGACGTAGCACCTCTCCAAATACACTTTCATCAATATTGTAATAAGATTCAACACCCTCCAAAATAGTGGGATCACTACTACCTAGAGTTGACACTCTTCCACACCCACTTTCATCAATGTAATCATCATAAATAGGAGGCATGCTATCATCATAATAAATTTTCTTATCGAAAGTAGAAGGAATCAAAGGATCATATTCATTATGCAAAGCATACCCAAGCTTAGTACAAGCATTATTTTCAGCAAATAAATTTTCAAACATTTCATACTCATCAAACATCGCATCCCCAAGCTTGTGGATTTGCATATCATCATAATCATTCTTATCAATAGCATGAATGGCATCAATAGTATAGCAAACATTATTACCATATTCTTCCAAGCAAGTGCCAAAAAGATTTTTAATATCATAAGAGACATCATTGTCTTCCCAATCATAATCATCACAACAAGTAGTAGGCATCACAAAATCATACTCAATATCATCATCCTCCATTAACATATTTGATTCACTTTCATGAGGCACAATGGTGATAGGAACAATATTACTTGGGAGAGTTACCTTTTTACCTCTGCTTTTTCTTATTTTCTTTTTCTTCTTCACCACCTCACGTGTGGGTTTAATCTTTTTTTCGAGCATCTTGTTGAAGAGATTGATTGGATAGGAAGCTCCTCCTCGTTACCTTATTCATCATAATCACTAGGAGGGTATTGGGAAATAGTTTCCCTTTCATTAGTACTCTCCTCATGCTCTATTTGTTTGCTTGTCTTTAGATAGTTGGCAATATAAGGATTCTCAATGCAATTTACAGCACAAAACATATAAATTTCCTCTAGATCAAAATCAAGAATTCTATTGATATTAAATAATGGAACATCCTTAGTTATACATTTCATTTCTTCAGACCCCAAACGAATACTAAGCTCTTTATGATGCTCAAGGGTAATAAAGTTATCACAATTTTTGGACACAATTTTATCATGAAACAAATAGAATTGGAGCTTTAAATGACCATGTTCATTGCAAAGTTCACAAGGATGGCGAAAGATATTGAATCTTTCAGCACAATCATCTAGCCTCTCTTGAAACTTTTTAGTTTCTAAATATTTATGCTTCTTACAAAATCTATCTTCCCTTTTTGGTGTGTGTGTGCACTCCCAATTTACTCCGCAAAAATTGGCATTCTTATACGAGACATCATTATCATGGCTAGTGCACTCATCATTAGCATTTTGGATATTCAAAGAATTAATACAAACAACATTGCAATCATGCTCATCATTCATGCCAATCATTTTATTAAAATCTTCTTTTATCAATTGAGCACAGTTTTCCCAACCATCATTTTCAAGAAATATATTATAAAGATGATCAATAATATGATGCAACCTCAATTCCATGTTTTTAATGTAGTTTTCTTTTATAAACCAAACTAGTGATAAAACAAGAAACTAAAAGATTTGATTGCAATATCTAAAGATATACCTTCTTGCACTCACCTCCCCGACAATGGTGCCAGAAAACAGTTTGATGTCTACTATGCAACTTTATTCTTGTAGACACGTGTTGGGCCTCCAAGCGCAGAGTTTTGTAGGACGGTAGCAATTTTCCCTCAACTGGATGACCTAAGGTTTATCAATCCATGAGAGGTGTAGGATGAAGATGGTCTCTCTCAAACGACCCTGCAACCAAATACAAGAGATCTCTTGTGTCCCCAACACACCCAATACAAATGGCAAGTTGTATAGGTGCACTAGTTCGGCGAAGAGATGGTGATAAAAGTGTAATATGGATGGTAGAAATATATTTTTATAATCTAAATAAATAAAAACAGCAAGGTAGCAAATAGTAAAAGGGCACAAAAACGGTGTTGCAATGCTTTAAAATGAGGCCTAGGGTCTGTACTTTCACTAGTGCAACCTCTCAACAATGCTAACATAGTTGGATCATATGATTATCCCTCAAAGTGCAATAAAGAAGCACTCCCGAGTTCCTATTAGCAGAGAACAAAAGATAGGAATTGTTTGTATGTCAGGAAACCACCTCAAAGCTATTCTTTCCGTTCGATCTATTCAAGAGTTTGTACTAAAATAACACAAAGCTATTTTTTTCGTTCGATCTATCCTAGAGTTCGTACTAGAATAACACCAAAGCAAATTCATATTCATAATAGTCAATCCACACAAAAAACTATTAAGAGACAACAAAGTTTCCATTGGAGAAAAACGTGCATGAACCCCTATGCATAGATTACCCCAATATCACCGCCGGAATCCGCGAGTTGAATACCATAACACATATCAAGTGAATCAATAAGATACCTCATTGTCACCTCAAGTATTCATATTGCAAGACATATATCATGTGTTCTCATCTCTGAATATTCAATCCGACAAGACAAAACTTTGAAGGGTAAAGATTCAATTCTTCATAACAAGAGTATAGAGTGGAGAAACATCATATGATCCGACTATATTAACAAAGCCCATGATATAGATCATGAGAGAGAGAGAGAGAGATAACACAGAGCTACTAGTACAAACCCTCAGCCCCGAGGGTGGACTACTCCCTCCTCATCGTGGTGGCCACCGGGATGATGAAGATGTCCACCAGAGAAGATCACCCCTCTGGCAGGGTGCCCAAACAGGGTCTAGATTGGTTTTCATGGATACAGAGACCTTGCGGCGGCGGAACTTCTCATCTAGGGCTACCCCGAATAGTTTAGGAATATTTGTGATTTTATAGGGCGAAGAAGGGGTGCGGGAGGCCACCGAGGTGAGCACAACCCACCTGGGCGCGCTTGGGGTCCCAGGCTCGCCCTGGTGGGTTGTGCCCCCCTCGGGGCACCCCGCAGGTGCTGCTCTGGCCCATCATGGGTGTTCTGGTCCATAAAAATTCTCCAAGGAGTTTCGCGGTGTTTGGACTCCGTTTGATATTGATTTCCTACGATGTTGTGACGCCCGGATAATTAGGCTACAGTAATACCATGTCACCATGGTTACTATTGTTAATCTCGCATTAGTTCAAACCCGATTCAAATTAAAATTCAAATTTAAGCCAAACAATAAAAGTTTCCAAACATTAAAACTAAAATGCTCTAAACGTGTTCAATAGTTCGGGGGTAATAATGGTGGAGAAACCACATTTAAAAAAAACTTGGTTAAATGCTCAAAAGTAATTAACGCAGTGTCTAAAACAATTAAATAAATCATTTTTGTATTTTATAAAATCCTAAACTAATTTACTTGGTAGTTAAACTTTTTATGGCAGAGACATAATTTACAACAGTAATTTAGGCACTAATTGATTATCTTAATAGAGTTAAAATAAATTGGAAGTTAAAAAGAAAACAGAAAAGAAAATAAATAAAAGGTGAAAGATAAAACAAAAAAACAAAAGGATTCCCCCGGCCCAACTGGGCCTCGGCCCACTAGGCCACCAGGCCGGCTAACCCCACGCCCCCGCCTACTACCCCCCCGGTCCACCCGACTGAAACCCTAATTGCCCCACTTCTCCTCCCGATCCCCCACTCCCCCCGCTCGTTCCACTCCTCCTCTGCCCCCTCCCTGATCCAGATCGGGATCGGGGGCATTCGCCGCCGTCGTCGCCCGGAAACCCCGCTGAAGCCGCCCCGCCACCCGCCGTCGTTGGTGTCGCCTCCCTGTCTTTGTCGCTCGTCCTCGCCCTCTCCTCGCCGGACGCCGTCCACGCACGCGGCAGCCGCACACCGTCGCCGCCTCGTCCTGCCACTGCTTCGCCGGAGTCACCCACCGTCGCCGTCGCCTCCTCGTCCTCCTCCCCGAGCACGCCTCGCTCAACTACAGGGCCCTGTGAGCCCTCCTTCCCTTTCCCTCTTCCTCTCTGGCAGATCCGCCGCCGTGCCCGTCCGAGCCTCGCTCTCAACGTGCTCACTTCACGCGCTGCACGTCCGTCGCGCCCGTCGTCATTCGCATCCGCTTCGGCTGCTCTCCTGCTGTGTTACTGCTGCTGCCTCTTGCCACCGGTGCCGTTGCCGTCGGCTGCTGCTGCTCGTGGCCGTGCCCAGTTCCTCACCGTGCTCCCCGCGTCGCTGGACCCTCAGCCCACTCGCGCGCCCTCGCACTCGCCGCTGGCTCTGTCCATCACGATGGGCATGGCCCTGCGCGTGCGTATGTGCACAGCCAAGAGGCCAACTGACTCTCTGGATATGGGCTTGGCCCTTGTTTATTTAGGGCTAATTAGCTTAGGTTAAATTGATTGTTTAATTGGTCAGAATGGGCAACTAACCTGGACCCCCACTGTTAAGTTAGCAGATTAAAACAACTTAGAGTTTTCTAGGCCTATGACAAACGGGGCCAATGCCCAGAACGATAATAATAATAATAAAAGATTTAATAAAAAATAGATAAGTAAATAATTAAAATATTAATTAATTAAGTAATTAAAGAATTAATTAACTTAATTAATCCTGATAGGTTAACCTAATCACTAAGTTTAGTTAATTAATCTGTTAGGTTAGTTAACAGTCAATGACAGCTGGGATGCACACGTCAATTTGACCCAGTCAACACCCTATTGACTGCTGACGTCATGTTGACGTCATGATGACATCAGCATACACTATTCTGGATAATGTTAGAATTAAATAGATAATAATTTAGAAAATGATTTAAAACTTTTAAAATTAATAGAAAATAAACCGTAGCTCGGATGGAAAAACTTTGTACATGAAAGTTGCTCAGAACAATGAGACGAATCCGGATACATAGCCCGTTCGTCCGCCACACATCCCTAGCATAGCAAACAAGCAACTTTCCCCCTTCGGTTCATCTGTCCGAAAACGCGAAACACCAGGAATACTTTCCCGGATGTCCCCCCCCCCTCGCCGGTATCACCTACCACTACGTTAGGTCACCCCTAGCACCGCATATTGCCGCATCTTGCTTTGTGTTACATTTGATTGCTCTGTTATTTATTGTGTTCCCCCTCCGTTACTTCTCTCCGGTAGACTCTGAGACCAGTGCCGATGTCTGTGTGTTCGACTACACCGAAGACAACCCCTCCTACTTGCCAGAGCAACCAGGCAAGGCCCCCCCCCTTGATCACCAGATATCGCCTATTCTTCTCTATACTCTTGCATTAGAGTAGTGTAGCATGTTGCTGTTAGGTTACTCCTATTATGTTGCATAGCCTGTCATTCTTGCTACAGTCGTTGATACCTTACCCGCAATCCTAAATGCTTAGTATAGGATGCTAGTTTATCATCATTGGCCCTACATTCTTGTCAGTCTGCCTTGCTATACTATTGGGCCGTGATCACTCGGGAGGTGATCAAGGGTATATACTATACATACATATACTTTACAGATGGTGACTAAAGTCAGGTCAGCTCGTTGAGTACCCATAGGTGATTCCGATGTGGGGGCTGGAAGGACAGGTGGCTCCGTCCCGGTAGAGGTGGGCCTGGGTTCCCGACGGCCCCCGACTGTTACTTTGAGGCGGAGCGACAGGGCAGGTTGAGACCACCTAGGCGAGAGGTGGGCCTGGCCCTGGACGGCGTTCGCAGTTGCTTCATAATAACATGCTTAACGAGATCTTGGTATTTGATCTGAGTCTGGCCACTGGCCTATACGCACTAACCAACTACGCGGGAAAGGTATGGGCACTCGACGTCGTGGTATCAGCCGAAGCCTTCTAGATGTCAGTGACTGAGCGGCGCGCGCCGGATTGGAACATAAGCCTGCTCTTGTATTAAGGGGGCTAGTTCTGCTTCCGGCCGCCCATGCAACGTGCAGGTGTGCAATGGGCGATGTGCCCAGACCCCTGCGCCATAGGAGTTAGATCAGCGTGCTGACCTCTTTGTTAGGCCTAGGTGGGGCTGCGACGTGTTGATCTTCCGAGGCCGGGCATGACCTAGGAAAGTGTGTCCGGCCAAATGGGATCGAGCATGTTGGGTTATGTGGTGCACCCCTGCAGGGAAGTTTATCTATTCGAATAGCCATGTCCCTTGGTAAAAGGACGGCCCACAGTTGTACCTTGACCTTATGACAACTAGAACCGGATACTTAATAAAACACACCCAGACAAGTTCCACAGACAAGCCGGTGATCGGTTTTCCACAGGGCGACGAGGGGAGGATCGCCGGGTAGGATTATGCTATGAGATGCTACTTGGAGGACTTCAATCTACTGTCTTCTACATGCTGCAAGACGGAGGCTGCCAGAAGCGTAGTCTTCGATAGGACTAGCTACCCCCCTCTTATTTTGTCATTCTGCATTTCAGTCCACCTATATTGCTTCTTTACACATATACCCATGCATATGTAGTGTAGATCCTTGCTTGCGAGTAGTTTGGATGAGTACTCACTGTTGCTTTTCTCCCTCTTTTCCCCCTTTCCCTTCTACCTGGTTGTCGCAACCAGATGCCGGATCCCAGGAGCCAGAAGCCTCCGTCGACGACGACTCTTATTACACTGGAGGTGCCTACTACTACATGCAGGACGCTGACGACGACCAGAAGTAGTTTAGGAGGATCCCAGGCAGGAGGCCTGCACCTCTTTCGATCTGTATCCCAGTTTGTGCTAGCCTTCTTAAGGTAGACTTGTTTAACTTATGTCTGTACTCAGATATTGTTGCTTCCGCTGACTCGTCTTTGATCGAGCACTTGTGTTCGAGCCCTCGAGGCCCTGGCTTGTATTATGATGCTTGTATGACTTATTTTTACTTTTAGAGTTGTGTTGTGATATCTTCCCGTGAGTCCCTGATCTTGATCGTACACGTTTGCGTGCATGATTAGTGTACGATTGAATTGGGGGCGTCACAAGTTGGTATCAGAGCCGACTGCCTGTAGGAATCCCTCTTTCACACTTCTTGGCCGAAGTCGAGCCTAGACTTTACAAAACTTTTACTAACATGGCTGTGCATCCCATGGGCCCACGTCGCCATTGGGTGGTATTAGGATCTTTTATTCCTCATCTACGCTCTGGGACTCTGATCTCTCTTCTATTCGGGTTAAATGAATTTTGCTAAATCTAACATTAGGATCTCGTGATCACTTCCACCCGGAGAGCATCTTATTACCGATGGTCGACTGCTGCACCAGAAGATTTCAAAGTTACTCTCCGATACTCTTTTGAGACTTTGTGCCCGTTGCTTTCGCAATTCCCTACCATCGAAATATCTCTATGGATAAATACATACACTTGTCGTTCTTAATTTTATTCCCAGTTGATCTTGTTATTACAAGATACATTGAAATCCTTTCTATTGTTTCGAGAATATTTTGTGCCTACTCCCTTATAGTTCCTTGCCACCTGAATACCCCTACGAATAATTTCTCGCCCTTATCGAGTATCCGTTCATCACCATTTGTTCATGTGTTTCACAATGGTCTTCGAAATACTATTCGATCCTCCAAAAATCTTTATTAGCTTATTGCTCTGCAATACTTGTCTGCTTGCATTATGGATGCTTTCCATATGTCTGACAATATTCGTTAGTATCCTTAGGCACCGTCATTTTGATCCCATTGATTCAACCTGAGTGCGAATGCACGCAATCATCAGTTGATCCTTTAAATTATCTTTCCGGCTCAGACATCATTTTAAACATGAGCTTGTTCTCGACCAATCTATTTGCCGTCAATTGAACCCTTAGGTCTATTGAACTTATCCACCCTTGATTAGAGCGTCCTCTTCTGATCCTTCAATTTGGAAATCATAATTCCTTTGATATCTCAGCATCGAATCATTCAGATGTTCTATAATATGATGCCCTTGCATTCTTTCTTCAACTGGTTATGTGCCGATGCTCACATCATCTCCGCTATCGACCGTCAAATCCTTTGTTGGATTATTATTCGGCAATGTCCTTTATATTTAATCGCCTTGTGAATTCTTCCCTGATACATAATGCCATTAGTAAATCCTATTCTCTGATTTGGCCAACCATGCTCTTCTTCCGAGCTGGAGTTATTTGCTCCTGTAGTTTGTGGTATATGTTCCTAAGAGGTTGAACCTATACCTTCCTTAAAAACCGTATGAACCAGAAGGTTTTGACAAGTCATACCCTTCTAGTGTTTAGCAGATAATTTTCTACCATACAACTTCTTTGAGGACGAGAAGTGAATGGAATGTTATGCATTATAGAAGTGGGAGTCGACCTTGAACCTTTGTGTTCATGCCCATGGACACGATGTAGATCTTATCATTAAAGCTTCTCTTAAATTAATTATTCCCTTGGTATAAGTACATCTTATATCTGGGATCTGGCCTTTTTCAATCGTGGTTCCAACCATGATCTCCTTTAAATACCATTTCTTGTGCATGTTTAAGCACTTACCTTCTATAGAGAAATACCCCAGTACAAGCTCTACTTTGGACTGTCGTCGAGTATTACCCCCCTGGTATCTCGAGATTATCTTGGAACTGCATAACTTCTTATGAGTTCTTCATCAAGTACTACATTCTCACTGATTACAATTTTTCATGGACTCTGAGTTATTAAACACTCAAAGACACCGATAACTGAACCGAGTCCGCACTACGGTTCAACTACTCTTAGTAATCTTCTTTAAGTACGAATTTGTACCCGATCAAGCCATTCCTAGCCTGATCGGCTATATCCTTATCATGCAACTTTTTAACTGTGCTACCTGGTCCTTATTCCCAGAGCACAACTTTCGATGACGAGCTAAGCTTACGTCGATCTTCCTTGTCTTCCGTTTCACCTCAAGCAACAAGCTTGATTCCGAGTTTGTGTCATATCCGTGGTTTCAATAACTCTTCGCTCCATCCTTCCTTTTGCTTGATGTCGTCAATGACCGATTACATCTCCATGAAACCTCTCGACAAAATTTGTCATGATCATCATCAACATTCTGAGTTCCTCCAGGATATCAATTGTATTCATGATGAGAAATACCATCCTTGCCCCTCGATGATTTGTGTTATCATGGTCAACTTTCTTGCTTTCCCTTCAACACAAACTTGTTCATGTTTTGTGTTGTACCTTGAGATCCTTGCTATCCAACTTATGTTATGTTCTACCTTGGAGTATTGCTAACTTTTATGTCAAGAATGTCATGGGAAATTCACCACCCTTAAGAATTCTTGATACAAGTGATACTTATTAACATCACCATTCTTTTCTTGGTCCCCGTGTTGTTTGTAACCGAAATACCGACAAATAGATTGTGATGTGAACAATTCAAAACTTGAAGCAACCCTATTGCTTGTAAGTTACTGAATGATAGTCACATTCTTTGTGTATTGGATAATGGATCACCCTTCTAACATTGATCATCCTACCTAAGCCCATCTTTCAGGTGCACCTTTCAACCAATGTTTACTTGCGTATGTTTTCCTCAGGCATATATCATTATATCATTTGATCTGACAAATGTTATCTCCTTGTTCACATGATTGTGGAAATCCATCTTTTTGGAAATCTCGAGGAATTGTCATTGAGTCCATCAGCCACCCCCTCATCCTCTCCTTGGTTTACTGATGAACTCTTGTTTCGGAACTCGCTTCCATAGTTCATTCCCGAGAATCTTACAATGTCATCCCGTCAATTTGTGTTGCACCTTTTCTTCTCGGACATCCTGAGTCTGAGGTATCCTGACACCAATCAGATCTGAATCTCGGTCAGATATGATGGTTGGAACATATTTCCAGGAGTTATAAACATCTTTACATGAACCGGTAAGGTGATGTCATGCCTAGCACACCTGGCCGGAGGCCCTATTGTTATAGATTCCTTTTTTGCAAGGTTATCCATTCTTCCATGAGGAAATTGTAAGACTTATTCTACAAGTTGTTCCTAATGGATCCTTCCTTTATCCAAAGTCTTACCTTTGCTTAAAGACCATGTCAATGCTATCTCGAAGCATGTATGTGGTACTCCTATCATCAAGAAGAACACTTGAAGCACAATGCTAAATTTTCTTAATCAAATTATCCAAACATCGTTGTATGGGTAATGTCATGAAATTTCTCTCCCCTTTCCTAACGGGTTTTCTACTTAATATCCTGTCATGGTTATCATGCTCTACTTGTCCTTGGGAAGGATATAACCCTGAAATATGTGTTTAAACACCTTTTCCTTTCCATTGTTCTGTTTGATCTAATAATCATATTTCCTTTCCATTGTTTTGTTTAACCTTTCTTGTAATTTGACTTAACCGAGCAGTGATAACCCCCTGCTTAGGTAAGCATCTCACTGTACAACTCTGTCAGTAACCTGCTACTATTGTTGATGACATTCCGGTAACCAACGATGGACGAGAACTATGCCTATTGGTCCGCCTCGTTTCAACGAGCAGGAAAATGGTTCTCTTCGTCCCCCGCCCTTGGTATCGACGTTGTTGCCGACATAATCGACATGCTACCCTCTAACCTGCCTTGCTATCATGACCATGCAAGATGTCACCGCTCTTTCTATTTTAACCCACATGGCGGGCCCATAACCAACAGTTCCACAAGATCGAAACCTGACTCTCCTATACAACAATGTTTCTAATAGTAGTCCTCGCATTTTACTCTTTATGTAATTGATGGGTCACCTTCCTAGTGATCTACTCTGGTATCAGACGCAATACTTATTCTCGTGCCCTGAAACCCTTTCACCATCTAATTGGGCATCGAATGATTGCCTATACGCTTGATACTTCTTATTATACCTTCTTGCTTGGCTCTCGATGTGTTTTCATTTGACCAACTCGAGAGATACACCTGTGTTCATTCACGGGATAACCCCTGATGGTTAACTCTTGTAGCATTCTATCATTGTCGAACTGCCCCTTACCTATTCGTAAGTACGAGACATACCCCGAAGAAAGGATGCGACTTCGTCAAGATGACCCGAAGTAGAGAAATGAAGACATCAACGACAGGGATCAACTTCTTTGCGAAGAGCAAGCCAGGATGAAAAGACCCGCTAGATTCGTTACCAAACCTTCCCCCTTTCACTACCTCTTAAATCTCGGGACGAGATTTCTTGTAGTGGAGGAGAATTGTGATGCCCGGATAATTAGGCTACAGTAATCCCACGTCACCATGGTTACTGTTGTTAATCTCGCGTTAGTTCAAATCCGATTCAACTTCAAATTCAAATTTAAGCCAAACAATAAAAGTTTCCAAACATTAAAACTAAAATGCTCTAAACGTGTTCAATAGTTCAGGGGTAATAATGGTGGAGAAACCACATTTAAAAAAACTTGTTTAAATGCTCAAAAGTAATTAACGCAGTGTCTAAAACAATTAAAGAAATCATTTTTGTATTTTATAAAATCTTAAACTAATTTACTTGGTAGTGAAACTTTTTATGGCAGAGGCATAATTTACAACACTAATTTAGGCGCTAATTAATTATCTTAATAGAGTTAAAATAAATTGGAAGTTAAAAAGAAAACAGAAAAGAAAATAAATAAAAGGTGAAAGATAAAACAAAAAAACAAAAGGATTCCCCCGGCCCAACTGGGCCTCGGCCCACTAGGCCACCAGGCCGGCTAACCCCACGCCCCCGCCTACTAACCCCCCGGTCCACCCGACTGAAACCCTAATTGCCCAACTTCTCCTCCTGATCTCCCACTCCCCCCGCTCGTTCCACTCCTCCACTGCCCCCTCCCCGATCCAGATCGGGATCGGGGGCGTTCGCCGCTGTCGTCGCCCGGAAACCCCGCTGAAGCCGGCCCCCCACCCGCCATCGTTGGTGTTGCCTCCCCGTCTTCGTCGCTCGTCCTCGCCCTCATCTCGTCGGACGCCGTCGACGCACGCCGCAGCCGCACACCGTCGCCGCCTCGTCCTGCCACTGCTTCGCCGGAGTCACCCACCGTCGCCGTCGCCTCCTCGTCCTCCTCCCCGAGCACGCCTCGCTGAACTATAGGGCCCTGTGAGCCCCCCTTCTCTTTCCCTCTTCCTCTGGCAGATCCGCCGCCATGCCCGTCCGAGCCTCGCTCTCAACGTGCTCACTTCACGCGCTGCACGTCCGTCGCGCCCGTCGTCGTTCGCATCCGCTTCGGATGTTCTCCTGCTATGTTACTGCTGGTGCCTCTTGCCACCGGTGTCGTTGCCGTCGGCTGCTGCTACTCGTGGTTGTGACCAGTTCCTCACCGTGCTCCCCGCGTCGCTGGACCCTCAGCCCACTCGCGCGCCCTCGCGCTCGCCGCTGGCTCTGTCCATCACGATGGCCATGGCCCTGCGCGTGCGTATGTGCACAGCCAAGAGGCCAGCCGACTCTCTAGATATGGGCTTGGCCCTTGTTTAATTAGGGCTAATTATCTTAGGTTAAATTGATTGTCTAATTGGTCTGAATGGGCAACTAACCTGGACCCCCACTGTTAAGTTAGCAGATTAAAAAAACATAGAGTTTTCTAGGCCTATGACAAACGGGGCCCACGCCGAGAACGAAAATAATAATAATAAAAGATTTAATAAAAAATAGATAAGTAAATAATTAAAATATTAATTAGTTAATTAATTAAAGAATTAATTAACTTAATTAATCCTAATAGGTTAACCTAATCACTAAGTTTAGTTAATTAATCTGTTAGGTTAGTTAATAGTCAATGACAGCTGGGGCCCACACGTCAGTTTGACCCAGTCAACACCCTGTTGACTGCTGACGACATGCTGATGGAAAAACTATTCTGGACAATGTTAGAATTAAATAGATAATAATTTAGAAAGTGATTTAAAACTTTAAAAATTAATAGAAAATAAACTGTAGCTCGGATGAAAAAACTTTGTACATGAAAGTTGCTCAGAACAACGAGATAAATCCGGATAAATAGCCCGTTCGTCCACCACACATCCCTAGCATAGCAAACAAGCAACTTTCCCCTCCGGTTCATCTGTCCGAAAACGCGAAACACCAGGAATACTTTCCCGGATGTCCCCCCCTCTCGCCGGTATCACCTACCACTACGTTAGGTCACCCCTAGAACCGCATATTGCCGCGTCTTGCTTTGTGTTACATTTGATTGCTCTGTTGTTTATTGTGTTCCCCCTCCGTTGCTTCTTTCCGGTAGACTTTGAGGCCGGTGCCGATGTCCGTGTGTTTGACTACACCGAAGACGACCCCTCCTACTTGCCAGAGCAACCAGGCAAGCCCCCCCTTGATCACTAGATATCACCTACTCTTCTCTATACTCTTGCATTAGAGTAGTGTAGCATGTTACTGTTCGGTTACTCCTATTCCGTTGCATAGCCTGTCATTGTTGCTACAGTCGTTGATACCTTACCTGCATTCCTAAATGCTTAGTATAGGATGCTAGTTTATCATCATTGGCCCTACATTCTTGTCAGTCTGCCTTGCTATACTATTGGTCCGTGATCACTCGGGAGGTGATCACGGGTATATACTATACATACATATACTTTACAGATGATGACTAAAGTCGGGTCAGCTCATTGAGTACCCGCATGTGATTCCGATGTTGGGGCGGGAAGGACAGGTGGCTCCATCCCGGTAGAGGTGGGCATGGGTTCCCGATGGCCCCCGACTGTTACTTTGAGGCGGAGCGATAGGGCAGGTTGAGAGCACCTAGGCGAGAGGTGGGCCTGGCCCTGGTCGGCGTTCGCGGTTGCTTCATAATAACACGCTTAACGAGATCTTGGTATTTGATCTGAGTCTGGCCACTGGCCTATACGCACTAACCAACTATGCAGGAACGATATGGGCACTCGACATCGTGGTATCAGCCGAAGCCTTCTAGATGTCAGCGACTGAGCGGCGCGCGCCGGATTGGAACGTAAGCCTGCTCTTGTATTAAGGGGGCTAGTTCTGCTTCGGGCCGCCCACGCAACGTGCTGGTGTGCAATGGGCGATGGGCCCAGACCCCTGCGCCATAGGAGTTAGACCGGCGTGCTGACCTCTCTATTAGGCCTAGATGGGGCTGCGACATGTTGATCTTCCCAGGCCGGGCATGACCCAGGAAAGTGTGTCCGGCCAAATGGGATCGAGCATGTTGGGTTATGTGGTGCACCCCTGCAGGGAAGTTTATCTATTCGAATAGCCGTGTCCCTCGGTAAAAGGACGACCCGGAGTTGTACCTTGACCTTATGACAACTAGAACCGGATATTTAATAAAACACACCAGACAAGTTCCACAGACAACCCGGTGATCGCTTTTCCACAGGGCGACGAGGGGAGGATCGTCGGGTAGGATTATGCTATGCGATGCTACTTGGAGGACTTCAATCTACTGTCTTCTACATGGTGCAAGACGGAGGCTGCCAGAAGCGTAGTCTTCGATAGGACTAGCTATCCCCCTCTTATTCTGGCATTCTGTAGTTCAGTCCACCGATATTGCCTCTTTACACATATACCCATGCATATGTAGTGTAGATCCTTGCTTGCCAGTACTTTGGATGAGTACTCACGGTTGCTTTTCTCAATCTTTTCCCCCTTTCCCTTCTACCTGGTTGTCGCAACTAGATGCCGGAGCCCAGGAGCCAGACGCCTCCGTCGACGACGACTCTTACTACACTGGAGGTGCCTACTACTACATGCAGGCCGCTGACGACGACCAGGAGTAGTTTAGGAGGATCCCAGGCAGGAGGCCTGCGCCTCTTTCGATCTGTATCCCAGTTTGTGCTAGCCTTCTTAAGGCAGACTTGTTTAACTTATGTCTGTACTCAGATATTGTTGCTTCCGCTGACTCGTCTTTGATCGAGCACTTGTATTCGAGCCCTCGAGGCCCTTGGCTTGTATTATGATGCTTGTATGACTTATTTTTACTTTTAGAGTTGTGTTGTGATATCTTCCCGTGAGTCCCTGATCTTGATCGTACACGTTTGCGTGCATGATTAGTGTACGATTGAATCGGGGGCGTCACAGATGTAAAAAACAAGCAAAAAAAGCAACTAGCACTAGGCAGTCGGTCAATAGGTTAGTACCAAAAAATGATATAAAGTTGCTATAAAATAATTGTAAAACACCCAAGAATGATAATATATTAGCATGAATACATCATAAAGTATAGATACGTTGGAGACGTATCAGTCCCCAAAGATTGGACATTCCCTACCGAAACCATCAAGCTTGTTGTGAGAAGCTCTGGTTTGTGAGAAGCATATTCGCAAACCTGCCCCAAATGCGACAAAAAATTACCACTTCATGTTTATGTCGCTCCATGACAGCATGCCAAGTTTCAAGAATTTCAGACGAGTTTTTGATTTACTAGAATTCAAAAACCATGAATCTCAATATTTGCGGCCGAGTGACGATGGTAGGGTGTTTGACATTCATTCCCATTTCTTGCATGGGACCTAAGCATGCAACCAAGGACACATATTTGAATTTTCAACCAATTTATATGCATTAGAGCATGTACATGTAGTTCAAATTTGAATTATGCAATAAATGCATTGAAATCTCAATTAATGCATAAAAATGTCCAAACGAACCCCGAAAAATCCCAAAAATTGACACAACAATCCTGTTATTCTGTGTTGACACGAGGAAAATTTTGAAAGAATAAGAGGCAATGGATATCGTTTCGTTCCCAACGGTGGGACGTTCCCTACCGAAACCATCAGGATTGTTGTCAGAAGCTCTGGTTTGTGAGAAGCATATCCCCAAACCTTCCCCAAATGGGACAAAATATTTAGCACGACATGTTGATGCTGCTCCATGATAGCATGCCAAGTTTCACGAATTTCAAAAGAGTTTTGGATTTACTAGAATTTAAACACCATGTATCTCAATGTTTGCGGTCGAGTGACGGTGGCAGGGTGCTTGACATTCATTCCCATTTCCTGCATGGGACCTAAGCATGAAATCAAGGACACATATTTGTATTTTCAACTAATTTATATGCATTAGAGCATGTGCCTGTAATTCAAATTTGAATTATGCACATGAGTGCAGGGAAAACTCAGTTAATGTATAAAAATGTCCAAGCGAACCCCGAAAAATCCGAAAAATTGATACAACACTCGTGTTGTTCTATGTTGACACGAGAAACATTTTGAAAGTAAGAAGAGGCAACATATATTGTTTCGTCCCCCAAGGTGGCACATACCCTACCGAAACCATCAGGCTTGTTGTGAGAGAAGCTCTAGTTTGTGAGAATCTTATACCCACACCTGGCCCAAATGGGACAATATTTTTACCATAGCATGTCCCTGCCATTCCTTGATATCATGTCAAGTTTCATGAATTTTAGACGAGTTTTCGATTTACTAGAATTTTAAAAGCATGTATCTCAATATTAGCGGTCGAGCGACTGTGTCAAGGTGTTTGACATTCATTCTCATTTCTTGCATGTGACCTAAGCTTGCAACCCAGGACAAACATTTGATTTTGCACCCCGTTTTTATGGACAGGAGCATGTGCTTTAATTTTGAATTGTGCACCTGAAATGGCTAGAAAACCAATTTAATATATAAAATTTCCTAACGAACCCTGAATAATTACATTTTTTTACGACACACATATAGTTACATGTTCACTGCGGATAGAAGGTCTAGCAATTCAAACACCGTCCATTGCCGCTGTGACCCCATTATGTAATTGAAATCAAGATGAAAAATCAAGTAGATCCCACACAGTTTATTATTACCAACCGTGTGAGATGCAGTACAAAATATCATGGAGCACCGTTGGTGTACAGTACGCCTATGGCTTACGCGAGAAGGTGTGTCGGCTACAGTCAACAGCCGGCATGTCAAGAACACTTGCTCGCTCCCCAAATATTATTTCACTGTTCAATCATCGCCGGTGAAAGATGGGTACGTGGACCCGCGTCTTGAGGGAAACTTCGACGGCCCACTCTGGCAAGAGCGCGGCTGCAGCCGCCAGGCACATGCTAACAAGCTTCGTGAGGGCGACCGCAATCTGCGACCGGGAGGCCAAGGCAGCCCAAATGGCCGTTGTTGCTTCTCAGGCGGCGGCGGCAACATCTGCGTCAGGGATAGCAACTGGCGAGAGCAGCACATCAGCTGTTCATTCCGCAGCGGCGGCCTTAGCCCCGATGGAGGCCGCCCACAACCATGTCAAGGCCGCCCATGCCAGCTTGTGGCGGTCATCGCACAAATCGAAAGAAGCTTCTCCGACAACGGTCGGCAACCCATGGCCGAAGAGTTGGCAATCGCCGAGAGCATTCGAGCAGCCGTCCATTCCTGCGCGGCATGCCTTTCCATGATGGAGCCCGCCAAAGCCCAGATCACGGCCACCCACGTCTAGCTCATGGCAGCATTTTCCAAAGAGATGGCGGACGCGAATGGCGAGATGCTTGCCGAGTATGGTGTGATGGATGCCACGGAGCCCCTTCCCCAGGAGACCATCGGCGCGAGCTGGACACGGAGGAGGCAGCGGAGATCGACAAGCACCATTCGTAGTAGTACTCTTTATTTTGTTTAATTAAGAGCGCTGGTCTTTAATTTGGTATAGTAATGTTTAGGCCAGCTAGCTCTGTTTAATTGCTGAACTTGCTCGATTAAGAAGTGTGGGTGTGTTGTAGTCCCCTTTGTGTACCCAAATTATGCAATGGCGTGGACGACCACTATAACCAGGGAAATTGGAACCAAAATTTTGGACGTTCAAACTCATCACACACGGGTTAAGCTATCTGAATCGTTTGTGATGTTCACATATCGTACACAGTTCTGAATAAGGGACCATGTCTGATGACACTGCGTGCCAGTTTTTTCGCTGAACCGATTCAAAATTTTTGTCTTCCGCAGAAATATCTACATCCCCGTCCTCTCCTCCTTATCGAAATCCACATTTCCCATGTTTCCACCTCCTTTCCAAGTTCAAACCTCCACTCCATGCTTGCAGCACCGCCCCCCTCACCGGCGACCCTCCTTCATGTTGCTCGGCCTCGTCTATTCAGGCAGGTAATCCACACCAGACCCCCATCCTCCTCCTCCTTCCACATCCCACATACACCGACCGTCGGCGCAACACCTTCCACCCAAATCACCGACCCCTCCACCAAATAAGCGTCGCCTTAAGCCATGGTGCACATAGTATAGCCAGGAGTTCAACGAGCATTTGGCAACGGAGAAGAAATCGCGGCCACATGCGCGAATGAGGTCATGATGGCTACCATTCGTGTCGACCCCTAGATCTTGGAGGAGCACCTTGCCATTTGCTAGCTATGCCGGTTAAGCATGCTCGGTTTGCCCATTGCGTGTGCTGCTCCTGCCTTTCCTTTACAAATTCTAGTGAATTATGCTATCTAATTTTACCATGCAATTTGTTGCTCCTGTGTATATGTTCTATATGTTGAGCAGTGTGGTGCTCACTTATTAGCTGTTTGGTTAATTAGTTGTCATCTTCAGCTAACTATTTGGTTCAATTCTGCAAATGTGATGTTCAATTCTTCAGGCTGCAATTTTTTCTTGTCTTCCATGTGAGAAATAAATCGAATTTATATTTACAAAATACATGAGAAATGAATACAATTGCTATATTTCCAAGTTGTCAAGCATGTTTGGTTTGGTTATACATTGTGCAATCTGGTGCTCAGTTAACGTTTGGTTCATTTGTGTTGGGATATTTAGTTAACTGTGTGGTTCAATTCTGCAATGCGATGTCCAATAGTTGTGGGTGCATTCTGTTATTGTATTCCATGTGAGAAGTAAATCGAATTTGGATGTACTAAATACATGAGAAACAAATACAATTGCTATATTTCCAAGTTGTTAAGCATGTTTGGTTTGGTTAACTGTCTGATCTTCTATTAGGAGTATGTTGTATTGTGCAATGTGGTGCTCAGTTAATGTTTCATTCATTTGTTGTGGTGTTTAGTTAACTGCTTGGTTCAATTATGCAATGCAATGTGCAATTGTCGTGGGTAGAATTTTGTATTGTTGTGCATGTGAGGAATAAATCGAATATGGCTGCACTTAATACGTGAGAAACATATACAAGTGCTATATTTCCTAGTTCTTAATCATGCTTGGTTTGGATAAATGGGTTTTCCATGTGGCTTGAATTAATCTGATGAATCTGCAATGTGCTTATTTTTCATCAACATATTTTACCGATAGCATGCGAACCCTTAGTTAACCTGATGACTAACTACCTTATATGTGTTGTAGGGAAACAATGGGAAGCATTGAGGTTTACAATCGAGGTTAGCATATGCATGGTCTATTGTCTAATAGCACATTATTGTGCAATTGCAGGAACCATTCTAATATTTAGGTTTTTAACAATTTGGTCTTGCACATGTTGGTCCTGCTGTTAGATGATTTGACCCAGTGTTCGACCTTTTTTGCATATGGGGAAATAAGTTGTCCATGAATATCGATCAAGTCAAGAAACTCAGAAAGATTGTTAGGATAAAGAAATTAGCGACAAAAAACAACAAGATCTTTGTCTACACAATGAAGAAGACATCAGTTCACTACAACATGGTAGTAACTATGATGCACATCCTTGTTTTTAGGCCTTTCCAAAGCAGTTCACTGATGATTACCTCCCAAACCACCTCTATGGTCAGGAGGCGAGGAAGATTTTCATACAACACCCACGGTTTTGAAGTGTTCCTGGAGAGGACGAAGGATGGACGGTCAATCATCCACATGCATTGGCCTAAAGTTGCAAAGACCTTCAACATGAATGAAGGCTCAATATTTGCCTTCCACTTTAGCAGTTTTCCCGATGAGATGCATCTGTCTATGTACCGTCTATGTTGCTAATTTTGAAAGGTTCTAGATGTTTCATGTGAAACTTGGTGCTGGTGCAGTTGTGTAATGGGGTAGCTGAGTGCAGAAGCTATATCACGTTGTACTCTAATGTATTTCAATTATGAAATCCTGCTTCCCTAATATGGGAATGAAATATATTATGTGTTTAATATGAATCTCAATTAGATTAATAAATGGATTATTAATAATAGGGCAATTAACCTACTAATGGTGAATTAGCCTGCTAATTGGTTTTTGGTATTGCAAACAGTTATTGAGAAAATACTGTGGGCGATGACCTAAGACAACGCACATAGTTTCTAGGAATAAACCGTGTTGGATCGATGAACAATCACAGACGACATTCTTTTCAAAACTGTTTGCGTTAGTCCACCTTGCTCAAACATTTACCACACAAAAACTGTGTGTGATGGACAGCCTTTGCCACACAGGTTCTTCTACGCACCGTGTGTGATGCATTCAATAACGCAAATGATAAAATTGTTAATATTGTGTGCAATGGCGACACTGTCACAAATGATTTAACAGGGAAAATTGTGTGTGATGTACCTATGAACGGAAAAAAATTCCTTGGAGCGACTGTGTGGGATGTATATACGAACGGAAACATTTAGCGGGGACTGACTGTGTGGGATGTACTTGAAGGAAATATTCCCTAGAGGCAATAATAAAGTTATTATTTATTTCCTTATTTGATGATAAATGTTTATTATTCATGCTAGAATTGTATTAACCGGAAACTTAGTACATGTGTGAATACATAGACAAACAGAGTGTCACTAGTATGCCTCTACTTGACTAGCTCGTTGAATCAGAGATGGTTAAGTTTCCTAGTAATAGACATGCGTTGTTGATAACCCGCAAGTATATGGGATAGTTGTAGCCTCTTTCGATAAGTAAGAGTGTCGAACCCAACGAGGAGCTAAAGGTAGAACAAATACTCTCTCAAGTCCTATCGGCCACTGATACGACACTACGCACGCTTGACGTTCGCTTTACCTAGGACAAGTATGAAACTAGAGGTACTTTGTAGGTGTGATAGGATAGGTTTGCAAGATAATAAAGAGCACGTAAATATAAACTAGGGGCTGTTTAGATAAAGATGCAATAAAGTAAATATAGCGAGTGTGGAAAAGTGGTGGTAGGAGTTGTGAAATTGTCCCTAAGCAATTGACTATGTTACTAGACCGGTAATCACTATTGCAATTCTATTTGAGGGAGAGGCATAAGCTAACATACTTTCTCTACTTGGATCATATGCACTTATGATTGGAACTCTAGCAAGCATCCACAACTACCAAAGATTCATTAAGGTAAAAACCAACCATAGCATTAAAGCATCAAGTCCCCTTTATTCCATACGCAAACAATGTACTTACTCGGGTTTGTGCTTCTGTCACTCACGACACCCATCATAAGCAAATCATGAACATATTCCAAACCCTACAGCGGGAATCCCCCACGTTTGCGCGACACGGAGGGCACAATAGGACAGCACCAATAATAAAACATGCAACTCGAACCAATCATAGCAATCCATCAATCACCGGTAGGACAACGAAAATCTACTCAGACATCATAGGATGGAGACACATCATTGGAAAATAATATGAAGCATAAAGCACCATGTTCAAGTAGAGGGTACATAGGGTTGCAGGAGAGTGGACCGCTGGATATAGATGGGGGAAGGTGATGGAGATGTTGGTGAAGATGATGGAGGTGTTGGTGAAGATCGCGGTGATGATGATGGCCCCCAGCAGCGTTCCGGCGCCACCGGAAGCAAGGAGGAGAGAGCCCCCCTTCTTCTTCTTCTTCCTTAACCTCCTCCCTAGATGGGAGAAGGGTTTCCCCTCTGGTCCTTGGCTCCCATGGCATGGGAGGGGCGAGAGCCTCTCCGAGATTGGATCTATCTTTCTATTTCTTCCTTTTTCTGCGTTCCCAGATTCTGCCCCTTTACCTTTTCTTTTATATCCGGAGATCCACAACTCCGATTGGGGTGAATCTTTCGCCCAGATTTTTCTCATAAAATTAGCTTTCTTGCGGCAAAAGAAGAGCATCATCTGCCTTACAGGTGGCCCAAGAGAGTGCCAGGCGCGCCCAGGGGGGCGAGGGCGCGCCCCCGTATCTCCTAGCCACCTCGGGCACCGTTTCGCGTTGATTCTTCCTCCGGAAAATCCCAAATATTCCAAAATAAGTCTCCTTCCGTTTTTATCCCGTTTGGATTCCATTTGATATTGGGTTTCTGCGAAACATAAAACATGCAACAAACAGGAACTAGCACTGGGCACTGGATCAATATGTTAGTCCCAAAAAATAGTATAAAAAGTTGCCAAAAGTATATGAAAGTTGAATAATATTGGCATGGAACAATAAAAAATTATAGATACAATGGAGACGTATAAGCATCCCCAAGCTTAATTCCTGCTCGTCCTCGAGTAGGTAAATGATAAAAAAGATAATTTTTGATTTGGAATGCTACCTAGCATAATCTTGATCATATGTCTAATCATGGCATGAATATTAAGACACGAGTGATTCAAAACAATAGTTTATCATTTGACATAAAAACAATAATACTTCGAGCGTACTAATAAAGCAATCATGTCTTTTCAAAACAACAAGGCCAAAGCAAGCTTATCCCTACAAAATCATATAGTTTGGCCATGCTTCATTTTCATCACACAAAATGCTCCCATCATGCACAACCCCGATGACAAGCCGAGCAATTGGTTCATACTTTTTAACGCGCTTCAGCTTTTTCAACCCTCACGCAATACATGAGCGCAAGCCATGGACATATCACTATAGGTGGAATAGAATATGATGATGGGGGTTTATGTGGAGAAGACAAAAAGGGAGAAAGTCTCACATCGACCCGGCTAATCAACGGGCTGTGGAGATGCCCATCAATTGATGTCAATGCGAGGAGTAGGGATTTCCACGCAATGGATGCACTAAGAGCTATAAGTGTATGAAAGCTAAAACTGGAACTAAGTGGGTGTGCATCCAACTTGCTTGCTCATGAAGACCTAGGGCATTTGAGGAAGCCCATCGTTGGAATATACAAGCCAAGTTCTATAATGAAAAATTCCCACTAGTATATGAAAGTGACAACATAAGAGACTCTCTATATGAAGAACATGGTGCTACTTTGAAGCACAAGTGTGGTAAAAGGATAGTAACATTGCCCCTCTTTTTTCTCTCTTTTTTTTCTTTTTTTATTTTTGGGTGGGCTTCTTTGGCCCCCTTTTTTATTTAGGCTTTTTTGGCCTTTCCTTTTTTTTCTTTTTTTCTTTTTTATTTTTTTTCATGGGACAATGCTCTATAATGATGATCATCACACTTTTATTTACTTACAACTCAATATTACAACTCGATACTAGAACAAAGGTATGACTCTATATGAATGCCTCCGGTGGTGTACCGGGATGTGCAATGATCTAGCTTAGCAATGACATCAAAAACGGACAAGCCATGAAAACATCATGCTAGCTATCTTACGATCATGCAAAGCAATATGACAATAAATGCTCAAGTCATGTATATGATGGTGATGGAAGTTGCATGGCAATATATCTCGGAATGGCTATGGAAATGCCATAATAGGTAGGTATGGTGGCTGTTTTTAGGAAGATATAATGAGGCTTATGTGTGATAGAGCGTATCATATCACGGGGTTTGGATGCACCGGCGAAGTTTGCACCGACTCTCGAGGTGAGAAAGGGCAATGCACGGTACCGAAGAGGCTAGCAATGATGGAAAGGTAAAAGTGCGTATAATCCATGGACTCACATTAGTCATAAAGAACTCATATACTTATTGCAAAAGTTTATTAGCCCTCGAAGCAAAGTACTACTACACATGCCCCTAGGGGGGTAGATTGGTAGGAAAAGACCATCGCTCGTCCCCAACCACCACTCATAAGGAAGACAATCAAAGAAACACCCCATGCTTCAAATTTGTCACACAACGGTTACCATACGTGCATGCTACAAGACTTGCAAACCTCAACACAACTATCTCTACAATCCAAAACCACCCACTAGCATGACTCTAATATCACCATCTTTATATCGCAAAACTATTGCAAGGAATCAAACATATCATATTCAGCGATCTACATGTTTTATGTTGGATTTTATGACTAACCATGTGAATGACCAATTCCTGTCATCTCTCTAAATAGATATAAGTGAAGCAAGAGAGTTTAATTCTTTCTAAAAAGATATGCCCAAGCTCATTATAAGTGAAGCAAAAGAGCATTCTACAAATAGCGGTTTTCTATGTGAAGAGAAACAGGCAATCCAAACTTCAAATGATATAAGTGAAGCACATGAAGCATTCTATAAAGCCATACTCAAAAGATTTAAGTGTGGTGTAATGAGCATTCTATAAATCAACCAAGGACTATCTCATACAAGCATGGTGCATAAAATAAAAGTGAAAACTAAATGCAAAAGACGCTCCAAGGTTGCACATATCACATGAACAAAAAGAATCCGAAAACATACCGATACTTGTTGAGGAAAGAGGGGATGACTTCCGGGGCATCCCCAAGCTTAGACGCTTGAGTCTCCTTGAATATTTACTTGGGGTTCCTCGGGCATCCCCAAGCTTGAGCTCTTCACTCTCTTGCTTTTCCTCATATCGAGACATCCTCGATTAGACACTTCATCCACACAAAACTTCAACAGAAAACTCGGTAAGATCCATTAGTATAATAAAGCAAATCACTACTCTAAGTACTGTTGCAAACCAATTCATATTTTGTTTTTGCATTGTGTCTACTGTAATATAACTTTTCCATGGCTTAATCAACTAATATAAATTGATAGATTCATCAAAACAAGCAAACTATGCATCAAAAACAGAATCTGTCAAAAACAGAACAGTCTGTAGCAATAAGAACATTCACCATACTTGTGTTAACCCAAAAATTCTACAAAAATTAGGAAACATAAACAAGTTGTATAGAAAGACAGTGCAAAAAGAATCAGAACCAATTGACGTTCCAGTTAAAAATGTAAAATCGCGCACTACAGTAAAAGTTTCTGTCCTGCACCATACAAACCAACAAGCATTGTAAACATCCTAAAGGCAAACCTTGGCACATTATTTTTATAATACAATGGAATTATACAAGGGGATAATAATTTTTGATGAAAAGTTTCTGTAATTAATATTCACAAAGTTTCCGTGAGCATGAACAAAGTTCAAGGAGCTCTCCCACTTCAACAATGCTTGTCTCTCTCACTTTCACTTTCCTTTTTGAATCATTTTTAGGTTCCCCTCTTTTTTTAAGCTATATAAAAGCACTCAACAGAAATAAATGACTCTCTTAAACTTCCAGGTTGTCTCCCTGGCAGCGCTTTCTTTAAAGCCATTAAGCTAGGCATTTAGTGCTCAAGTAATGGATCCACCCAGATCCCAAGGTATATCAAAGCCAATTTTAATTAACAATGATTTGTAATTTAGTAGTGAGCACAAAGTAACATATATCAAGTAATGATGAAGTCTAACTCTCTTCCTACGCATCAGCATGTCATAAAAGAACAATTCATGCACACATAGGAAAGGCCAATGCATAGTATAAGCAGTTTCTTGCAATTCTATCGTGTTGGAAATATAAAGAGGCGGAGATGTAGTTCCTCTCTCATAATAATTGCAAGTAGGATCAGCAAGCACATGCATATTATATCTATCAAAATTATCATATGCAACGGTAAAATATAACCCATCAATATAATCCTTAGTACGCACAAACTTCTTCGATATAGTGTAGTCGGGAGAATTCAAAAGGATGATAGGACTATCATGCGTGGGTGCAATAGCAACAATTTCATGTTTAACATAAGGAACTATAGCAAGTTCATCTCCAAAAGCATCATTCATATTGGCATCATGGCCACAAGTATAGCAAGCATCATCAAAAAGGGATATTTCATATGAATTAAAGGGATCATAGCAATCATCATAGCAATCATCCTTCGGTAAGTGTCGGTGTCAAAACCGGTGGATCTCAGGTAGGGGGTCCCAATCTGTGCGTCTTAGGCTGATGGTAACAGGAAGCAAGGGACACAATGTTTACCCAGGTTTGGGCCCTCTCGATGGAGGTAAAACCCTACTTCCTGCTTGATTAATATTGAAGATATGTGTAGTACAAGAGTAGATCTACCACGAGATCGTAGAGGCTAAACCCTAAGAGCTAGCCTATGATGGTATGGTTGTAACTGTGATCGGCCTTCTAAGGACCATGCTCTCCGGTTTATATAGACACCGGAGAGCTAGGGTTTACATGGAGTCGGTTACAAGGAAGGAAACATAATATCCGGATCGCCAAGCTTGTCTTCCACGCAAAGGAGAGTCCCATTCGGACATGAACCGAAGTCTTGAGTCTTGTATCTTGACGCTTCTATAGTCCGGATGATGTATACAGTCTGGCTGTCTGGATACCCCCTTATCCAGGACTCCCTCAGTAAGCAAGAAGGGGAATTAAAGAATGTATGAGTTGAAGAGTTACTCTCATTAGAAGGTGGGCACGGGTGATCAATCCGCGCTTCCTCCTTTTGTTCTTCGCTCTCCTCATCATCTTTTTCATCCAATGAGCTCACAGTGTCATCAATTTCTTCTTCCATAGCTTCCTGCAAGATATTAGTCTCTTCTTGGACAGCGGAGACTTTCTCAATAAATACATTAATATTTTAATTGTATTCATAATTTTCATAGCAATATTTCAATATAGCATAATTTTCAGGCCTATAAACATCATCATCTAAAGCTTCATACTTTTCAAACAAAGATTCAATTTCATAAGCAGCCTTAAAAGCGACAAATTCTTCAAGTTGTTCAATATCATAGTAATCATATATACCTCTAGAATAAGAAGCTAAGGTTTCATTATCATTAAATTTGCATGAAAAGGGAAGGTGTGGAGCCTTCATCCTAGAGCAACAATTATAATCATATCTCAAGCATAGATCCCGAGCATACCAATGCAACATAATAATTTGATCCCATAATAGTTTCCCTTTTTGTGTCAAGCGATAATCCCTAAAGTATTCATGTTGATCCAACGTTACTCCCATTATAAAGTTGAATAGGGTTTTCTCAGGATTATCAAAGTAGTACATAATATTTTTCAAATAACGAGCAGCGAGGGTTTTAGGAGGTTCCCCATCTCCATGAGTATCAAGTACACCTAATTTTTTTGGTATTTCGTGTTCCATATCCATAACCAAAGATAGAAAACAACTTAGAACAGCAAATAAAAATTACTTAGTGATAAAGCAAACAAGCACACACGAGAATATTCACCCCACGCTATGATTCCCTGGCAACGGTGCCAGAAAAAGGTCTTGATAACCCGCAAGTATACGGGATAGTTGTAGCCTCTTTTGATAAGTAAGAGTGACGAACCCATCGAGGAGCTAAAGGTAGAACAAATACTTTCTCAAGTCCTATCGGCCACTGATACGACTCTACGCACGCTTGACGTTCGCTTTACCTAGAACAAGTATGAAACTAGAGGTACTTTGTAGGTGTGATAGGATAGGTTTGCAAGATAATAAAAAGAACATAAATATAAACTAGGGGTTGTTTAGATAAATATGCAATAAAGTAAATATAGCGAGTGTGGAAAAGTGGTGGTAGGAGTTATGAAATTGTCCCTAAGCAATTGACTATGTTACTAGACCGGTAATCACTATTGCAATTCTATTTGAGGGAGAGGCGTAAGCTAACATACTTTCTCTACTTGGATAATATGCACTTATGATTGGAACTCTAGCAAGCATCCGCAACTACTAAATATTCATTAAGGTAAAACCCAACCATAGCATTAAAGCATCAAGTCCCCTTTATCCCATACGCAAACAACCTACTTACTCGGGTCTGTACTTCTGTCACTAACGCCACCCACCATATGCAAATCATGAACATATTGCAAACCCTACAGCGGGAATCCATCACGCTTGCACGACACGGAGGGCACAATAGGACAACACCAATAAGAAAACATGCAACTCAAACCAATCATGGCAATTCATCAATCACCGGTAGGAAAACGAAAATCTACTCAGACATCATAGGATGGCGACACATCATTGGAAAATAATATGAAGCATAAAGCACCATGCTCAAGTAGAGGGTACAGCGGGTTTCGGGAGAGTGGACTGCTGGATATAGATGGGGGAAGGTGATGAATATGTTGGTGAAGATGATGGAGGTGTTGGTGAAGATCGCGGTGATGATGATGGCCCCCGGCAGCGTTCCGGCGCCACCGAAAGCAAGGGGGAGAGAGCCCCCCTTCTTCTTCTTCTTCCTTGACCTCCTACCTAGATGGGAGAAGGGTTTCCCCTCTGGTCCTTGGCTCCCATGGCGTGGGAGGGGTGAGAGCCCCTCCGAGATTTTATCTATCTCTCTGTTTCTGCCTTTTTCTGCGTTCCCAGATTCTGCCACTTCACCATTTCTTTTATATCCGGAGATCCGTAACTCCGATTGGGGTGAATCTTTCGCCCATATTTTTCTCATAAAATTAGCTTTCTTGCGGAAAAATAAGAGCATCAAACGCATTACGGGTGGCCCAGGAGAGTGCCAGGCGCGCCCAGGGGGGAGGGCGCGCCCCCTATCTCCTGGCCACCTCGGGCACCATTTCGTGTTGATTCTTCCTCCGGAAAATCCCAAATTTTCCAAAATAATTCTCCATCCATTTTTATCCCATTTGGATTCCGTTTGATACTGGGTTTCTACGAAACATAAAACATGCAAGAAACAGGAACTGGCACTGGGCACTGGATCAATATGTTAGTCCCAAAAAATAGTATAAAAAGTTGCCAAAAATATATGAAAGTTGAATAATATTGGCATGGAACAATCAAAAATTATAGATACAATGGAGACGTATCAGTCGTCATTTGATTAACGGAATCACATCATAATAGAATGATGTGATTGACTTGACCCATTCCGTTAGCTTAGCACTTGATCGTTTAGTATATTGCTATTGCTTTCTTCATGACTTAAACATGTTCCTATGACTATGAGATTATGCAACTCCCAAATATCGGAGTAACACTTTGTGTGCTACCAAACATCACAACGTAACTGGGTGATTATAAAGGTGCTCTACAGGTGTCTCCGATGGTACTTGTTGAGTTGGCATAGATCGAGATTAGGATTTGTCACTCCGATTGTCGGAGAGGTATCACTGGGCCCTCTCGGTAATGCACATCACTATAAGCCTTGCAAGCAATGTGATTAATGAGTTAGTTGCGGGATGATGCATTACGGAACGAGTAAAGAGACTTGCCGGTAACGAGATTGAACCAGGTATTGAGATATCAGCGATCGAGTCTCGGGCAAGTAACATACCGATGACAAAGGGAACAACGTATGTTGTTATGTGGTTTGTCCGATAAAGATCTTCATAGAATATGTAGGGGCCAATATGAGCATCCAGGTTCCTCTATAGGTTCTATAAAGTATGCCATGCTGTGTACCAGATCTATTGTATACCCTACACTGGGTTTGGCAAAGGAGTACAATAGTGATCTAGGAGTAGATCACTGGACATCGGTCAAAATTACCCTTAGTGGAATAAGGATATGTTTCTCGATTATGGAAGTGACAAAAGGTTCGTCGTAAAGGGTTACGTCGATGCTAGTTTTGGCACTGATCCAGATGACTCTAAGTCTCAATCTGGATACATATTGAGAGTGGGAGGAATTAGCTAGAGTAGCTCCATGCAGAGCATTGTTGACATAGAAATTTGCAAAATACGAATGGCTCTGAATGTGACAGACCCATTGACTAAACTTCTCTCACATGCAAAACATGATCACACCTTAGTACTCTTTCGGTGTTAATCATATGGCGATGTGAACTAAGATTACTGACTCTAGTAAACCCTTTGAGTGTTGGTCAAATAGCGATGTGAACTATGGGTGTTAATCACATGGTGATGTGAACTATTGGTGTTAAATCACATGGCGATGTGAACTAGATTATTGACTCTGGTGCAAGTGGGAGACTGAAGGAAATACGCCCTAGAGGCAATAATAAAGTTGTTATTCATTTCCTTATTTCATGATAATTTTTTATCATTCATGCTAGAATTGTATTAACTAGAAACTTAGTACATGTGTGAATACATAGACAAACAGAGTGTCACTAGTATACCTCTACTTTACTAGCTTGTTGAATCAAACATGGTTAAGTTTCCTAGCCATAGACATGAGTTGTTATTTGATTAATGGGATCGCATCATTCGAGAATGATGTGATTGACTTGACCCATTCCGTTAGCTTAGCACTTGATCGTTTAGTATATTACTATTGCTTTCTTCATGACTTATACATGTTCCTATGACTACGAGATTATGCAACTCCCGGATACCAAAGGAACACTTTGTGTGCTACCAAATGTCACAATGTAACTAGGTAATTATAAAGGTGCTCTACAGGTGTCTCCGATGGTACTTGTTGAGTTGGCATAGATCTAGATTAGTATTTGTCACTCCGATTGTCGGAGAGGTATATATGGGCCCTCTCGGTAATGCACATCACTATAAGCCTTGCAAGCAATGTGACTAATGAGTGAGTTGCGGGATGAGGCATTACGGAGCGAGTAAATAGAATTGCCGGTAACGAGATTGAACTAGGTATTGAGATACCAACGATCAAATCTCGGGCAAGTAACATACTGATGACAAAGGGAACAACGTATGTTGTTATGCAGTTTAACCGATAAAGATCTTCGTAGAATATGTAGGAGCCAATATGAGCATCCAGGTTCTACTATTGGTTATTGATCAGAGACGTGTCTCGGTCATGTCTACATAGTTCTCGAACCCGTAGGGTCCGCACGCTTAACGTTCGGTGACGATCGGTAATATGAGTTTATGTGTTTTGATGTACCGAAGGTAGTTCGGAGTCCCGGATGAGATCGGGGACATGGCGAGGAGTCTCGAAATGGTCGAGATGTAAAGATCGATATATTGGACGACTATATTCGTACATCGGAAAGGTTCCGAGTGATTCGGGTATTTATCGGAGTACCGGAGAGTTACGGGAATTCGCCGGGGAGTATATGGGCCTTATTGGGCTTTAGGGGGAGAGAGAGAGGCACTGCGTAGGGCAGGTCGCGCGCCCCCCAGGGCCTAGTCCGAATTGGACTAGGGGGAGGGGCGGCGCCCCCTCCTTCCTTCTCTTCTCTCTTCCCCTTCCTTCTCTCTTACTCCTACTACCTGGAAGGGGGGAATCCTACTCCCGGTGGGAGTAGGACTCCACAAGACGCGCCATAGAGAGGGTCGGCCCCTCCCCTCCTCCAGTCCTTTATATACGGGGAGGAGGGCACCCCATGGACACACAAGTTGATCATTGATCTTTTAGCCGTGTGCGGTGCCCCCCTCCACCATAATCCACCTCGGTCATATCATAGCGGTGTTTAGGCGAAGCCCTGCGTCGGTGCTAATGGAACTCTGCCTCGAAGCTCTACTGGATCGTGAGTTCATGGGACGTCACCGAGCTGAACGTGTGCAGATCGTGGAGGTGTCGTACGTTCGGTACTAGGATCGGTTGATCGTGAATACGTACAACTACATCAACCATGTTATCATAACGCTTCCGGTTACGGTTTACGAGGGTACCTTGCTATGCATCACCATGATCTTGCGTGTGCGTAGGATTTTTTTTTAAATTACTATGTTCCCAATAGTGGCATCCGAGCCAGGTTTATGCGTAGATGTTATATGCACGAGTAGAACACAAGTGAGTTGTGGGCGATACTAGTCATACTGCTTACCAGCATGTCATACTTTGATTCAGCGGTATTGTTGGATGAAGCGTCCCGGACTGACATTACGCGTACGCTTACTCGAGACTGGTTCTACTGACGTGCTTCGCACATAGGTGGCTCGCGGGTTAAAACAACACTAACTTGATGAAATATCGTTGTGGTTTTGATGCGTAGGTAAGAACAGTTCTTGCTCAGCCCGTAGCAGCCACGTAAAACTTGCAACAACAAAGTAGAGGATGTCTAACTTGTTTTTGCAGGGCATGTTGTGATGTGATATGGTCAAGACATGATGCTAAGTTTTATTGTATGAGATGATCATGTTTTGTAACAGAGTTATCGACAACTGGCAAGAGCCATATGGTTGTCCCTTTATTGTATGCAATGCAATCGCCATGTAATTGCTTTACTTTATCACTAAGCGGTAGCGATAGTCGTAGAAGTAATAGTTGACGAGACGACAAGGATGCTATGATGGAGATCAAGGTGTCGCGCCGGTGACGATGGTGATCATGACGGTGCTTTGGAGATGGAGATCAAAGGCACAAGATGACGATGGCCATATCATATCACTTATATTGATTGCATGTGATGTTTATCTTTTATGCATCTTATTTTGCTTTGATTGACGGTAGCATTATAAGATGATCTCTCACTAAATTTCAAGGTATAAGTGTTTTCCCTGCGTATACACCATTGCCAAAGTTCATCGTGTCGAGACACCATGTGATGATCGGGTGTGATAAGGTCTACGTTCACATACAACGGGCGCAAGCCAGTTTCGCACACGCAGAAATACTCGGGTTAAACTTGACGAGCCTAGCATATGCATATATGGCCTCAGAACACTGGAGACCGAAAGGTCGAGTGTGAATCATATAGTAGATATGATCAACATAGTGATGTTCACCATTGAAAACCACTCCATCTCACGTGATGATCGGACATGGTTTAGTTGATTTGGATCACGTGATCACTTAGATGATTAGAGGGATGTCTATCTAAGTGGGAGTTCTTAAGTAATATGATAAATTGAACTTTAATTTATCATGAACTTCGTCCTAATAGTATTTTGCAAATAATGTTGTAGATCAATAGCTCGCGTTGTTGCTTCCCTATGTTTTTGTATGTGTTCCTAGAGAAAACTAAGTTGAAAGATGGTAGTAGCAATGATGCGGCCTGGTTCTGTGATTAGAGGTTTATCCTCATTGTTGCATAGAAGAATTATGTCCTTGATGCACCGCTAGGTGACAGACCTATTGCAGGAGTAGATGCAGACGTTATGAACGTTTGGCTAGCTCAATATGATGACTACTTGATAGTTTAGTGCACCATGCTTAATGGTTTAGAATCGGGACTTCAAAGATGTTTTGAATGTCATGGACCATATGAGATGTTCCAGGAGTTGAAGTTAATATTTCAAGCAAATACCCGAGTTGAGAGATATTAAGTATCCAACAAGTTCTATAGCTAAAAGATGGAGGAGAATATCTCAAGCAGTGAGCATGTGCTCAGATTGTCTGGGTACTACAATTGCTTGAATCAAGTGGGAGTTAATCTTCCAGATAAGATATTGATTGACAGAGTTCTCTAGTCACCATCACCAAGTTACTGGAACTTCGTGATGAACTATAGTATGTAAGGGATGATGAAAACTATTCCCGAGCTCTTCGTGATGCTGAAATCGATGAAGGTAGAAATCAAGAAAAAAGCATCAAGTGTTGATGATTGATAAGACCACAGGCTTCAAGAAAAGGGCAAAGGAAAAGAAAGGTAACTTCAAGTAGAATGGCAAGCAAGTTGTCACTCCCATGAAGAATCCCAAATCTAGACCAAACCCTGAAACTGAGTGCTTCTACAGCAAAGGAAATGTTCACTGGAAGCAGAAATGCCCTGAATATTTGGTGGATAAGAAGGATGGCAAAGTGAACAAGGGTATATTTGATATACAGGTTATTGATGTGTACCTTACTGGTGTTTATAGTAGCCCCTAGGTATTTTATACTTGTTCGGTTGCTAATATTAGTAACTCGAAACAGGAGTTACAGAATAAATAGAGACTAGTTGAGGATGTAGTGATGATGTGTGTTGGAAGTAGTTCCAAGATTGATATGATCATCATCGCACACTCCCTATACTTTCAAGATTAGTGTTGAACCTAAATAAATGTTATTTGGTGTTTGCATTGAGCATAAATATGATTAGATCATGTTTATTGCAATACGATTATTCATCTAAGACAAAGAATAAATTGTTATTCTATTTACATGAATAAAACCTTCTATGGTCATACACCCAATGTTGATGGTTTATTGAATCTTGATCGTAGTGATACACATATTCCTAATATTGATTCCAAAAGATGCAAAGTTGATAATGATAGTGCAACTTATTTGTGGCATTGCCATTTGGGTCATATCGGTGTAAAGCGCATGAAGAAACTCCATAAAGATGGACTTTTGGAATCACTTGATTGTGAATCATTTGATGCTTGCGAACCGTGCCTTATGGGCAACATGACTAAAACTCCATTCTCCAGAACAATGAAACAAGCTAGTGACTTATTGGAAATAATACATACCGATGTATGCGGTCCGATGAGTGTTGATGCTCGTGGCGGGTATCGTTATTTTCTGACATTCACAGATGATTTCAGCAGATATGGGTATATCTACTTAATGAAACTCAAGTCTGAAACATTTGAAAAGTTCAAAGTATTTCAGAGTGAAGTGGAGAATCATCGTAACAAGAAAATGAAGTTTCTACGATCTGATCATGGAGGATAATATTTGAGTTACGAGTTTGGCCTTCATTTAAAACAATGTGGAATAGTTTCACAGCTCACGCCACATGGAACACCACAGCGTAATGGTGTGTCCGAATGTCGTAACCGCGCTTTATAGGATATGGTGTGATCTATGATGTCTCTTACCAGGTTACCACTATCGTTTTGGGGTTATGCATTAGAGACAGCTGCATTCACTTTCAATAGGGCGCCATCAAAAACCATTGAGATGATGCCTTATAAACTATGGTTTGGCAAGAAACCAAAGTTGTCGTTTCTTAAAATTTGGAGCTACGATTCTTATGTGAAAAAGTTTTTCAACCTGATAAGCTCAAATGCAAATCGGAGAAGTGCGTCTTCATAGGATACGCAAAAAAACTGTTGGGTACACCTTCTATCACAGATCCCAAGGCAAGATTTTTGTTGGTAAGAATGGATCCTTTCTAGAGAAGGAGTTTATCTTGAAGAAGTGAGTGGGAGGAAAGTAGAACTTGATGAGGTAATTGTACCTTCTCCCTTATTGGAAAGTAGTTCATCGCAGAAATCAGTTCAAGTTATTGCTACACCAATTAGTGAGGAAGTTAGTGATGATGATCATGAAACTTCTGATCAAGTTGCTATCGAACCTCGTAGGTCTTCCAGAGTAAGGTCCGCACCAGAGTGGTATGGTAATCCTGTTCCGGAAGTCATGTTACTAGACCATGATGAACCTACGGACTATGAGGAAGCGATGATGAGCCCAGATTACGTGAAATGGCTTGAGGCCATAAAATCTCAGATAGGATCCATGTATGAGAACAAAGTATGGACTTTGGTTGACTTGCTCGATGATTAGCAAGCCATGTTAAATAAATTGATCTTCAAGAGGAAGACGGACACTGATAGTAGTGTTACTATCTACAAATCTCGACTTGTTGTGAAAGGTTTTCAACAAGTTCAAGGTGTTGAATACGATGAGATTTTCTCACTCGTAACGATTCTTAAGTCTGTCTGAATCATGTTAGCAATTGCCACATTTTATGAAATCTGGCAAATGGATGTCAAAACTGCATTCCTTAAACGGATATTTCTTAAAGAAGTGTTGTATATGATACAACCAGAAGGTTTTGTCAATCCTAAAGGTGCTAACAAAATGTGCAAGCTCCAGTGATCCATCAATGGACTGGTGCAAGCATCTCGGAGTTGGAATATACGCTTTGATGAGTTGATCAAAGCATATAGTTTTATACAAACTTGCGGTGAAGCCTGTATTTACAAGAAAGTGAGTGGGAGCACTACAACATTTCTGATAAGTATATGTGAATGACATATTGTTGATCGGAAATAATGTAAAATTTTCTGGAAAGCATAAAGGAGTTTTTGAAAGGAGTTTTTCAAAGAATGACCTCGGTGAAGCTGCTTACATATTGAGCATCAAGATCTATAGAGATAGATCAAGGAGCTTGTTAAGTTTTTTCAATGAGTACATACCTTGACAAGATTTTGAAGTAGTTCAGAATGGAACAGTCAAACAAAGAGTTCTTGCTTGTGTTACAAGGTGTGAAATTGAGTAAGACTCAAAGCCCGACCACATCAGAAGATAGAAAGAGAATGAAAGTCATTCCATATGCCTCAGCCATAGGTTCTATAAAGTATGCCATGCTATGTACCAGATCTATTGTATACCATACACAAAGTTTGGCAAAGGAGTACAATAGTGATCTAGGAGTAAATCACTGGACAGCGGTCAAAATTATCCTTAGTGGAATAAGGATATGTTTCTCTATTATGGAGGTGACAAAAGGTTCGTCGTAAAGGCTTACGTCGATGCAAGTTTTGGCACTGATCCAGATGACTCTAAGTCTCAATCTGGATACATATTGAAAGTGGGAGCGATTAGCTAGAGTAGCTCCGTGCAGAGCATTGTTGACATAGAAATTTGCAAAATACATATGGCTCTGAATGTGGCAGACCCATTGACTAAACTTATCTCACATGCAAAACATGATCACACCTTAGTACTCTTTCGGTGTTAATCACATGGCGATGTGAACTAAGATTAGTGACTCTAGTAAACCCATTGATTGTTGGTCACATAGCGATGTGAACTATGGGTGTTAATCACATGGTGATGTGAACTATTGGTGTTAAATCACATGGCGATGTGAACTAGATTATTGACTCTAGTGCAAGTGGGAGACTGAAGGAAATATGCCCTAGAGGCAATAATAGAGTTATTATTTAGTTCCTTATTTCATGATAAATGTTTATTATTCAACCTAGAATTGTATTAACCGGAAACTTGGTACATGTGTGAATACATAGACAAACAGAGTGTCACTAGTATGCATCTACTTGACTAGCTCGTTGAATCAAACATGGTTAAGTTTCCTAGCCATAGACACAAGTTGTCATTTGATTAACGGGATCGCATCGTTAGAGAATGATGTGATTGACTTGACCCATTCCGTTAGCTTAGCACTTGATCGTTTAGTATATTGCTATTACTTTCTTCATGACTTATACATGTTCCTATGACTATGAGATTATGCAACTCGCGAGTATCGGAGGAACACTTTGTGTGCTACCAAACGTCACAACGTAACTGGGTGATTATAAAGGTGCTCTACAGGTGTCTCCAATGGTACTTGTTGAGTTGGCATAGATCGAGATTAGGATTTGTCACTCCGATTGTCGGAGAGGTATCTCTGGGCCCTCTCGGTAATGCACATCACTATAAGCCTTGCAAGCAATGTGACTAATGAGTTAGTTGTAGGATGATGCATTACGAAACGAGTAAAGAGACTTGTCTGTAACGAGATTCAACTAGGTATTGAGATACCAACGATCAAATCTCAGGCAAGTAACATACTGATGACAAAGGGAACAAAGTATGTTGTTATGCGGTTTGACTGATAAAGATCTTCGTAGAATATGTAGGAGCCAATATGAGCATCCAGGTTCCGCTATTTGTTGTTGAGTGGAGACGTGTCTCGGTCATGTCTACATAGTTCTCGAACCCGTAGGGTCCGCACGCTTAACGTTCGGTGACGATCGATAATTTGAGTTTATGTGTTTTGGCGTACCGAAGGTAGTTCGGAGTTCTAGATGAGATCGGGGACATGACGAGGAGTCTCGAAATGGTCAAGACGTAAAGATCGATATATTGGACGACTATATTCGTACATCGGAAAGGTTCCGAGTGATTCGGGTATCTATCGGAGTACCGGAGAGAGAGGGGCCTTATTGGGCTTTAGGGGAGAGAGAGAGGGGCTGCCTAGGGCAGGCCGCGTGCCCCCCAAGGCCTAGCCCTAATTGGACTAGGGGGAGGGGCGGCGCCCGCTCCTTCCTTCTCTTCTCTCTTCCCCTTCCTTCTCTCCTACTCCTACTACTTGGAAGGGGGAATCCTACTGTCGGTGGGAGTAGGACTCCCCAGGGTGCGCCATAGAGAGGGTCGCCCCCCCCCTCCTCCACTCCTTTATATACGGGGAGGGGGGCACCCATGGACACACGAGTTGATCATTGATCTTTTAGCCGTGTGCGGTGCCCCCCTCCACCATAATACACCTCGCTCATATCGTAGCGGTGCTTAGGCGAAGCCCTGCATCGGTAGCTTCATCAACACTGTCATCATGCCGTCGTGCTGGCGGAACTCTCCCTCGAAGCTCACTAGATCATGAGTTTGTGGGACATAACCGAGCTGAACGTGTGTAGATCGTGGAGGTTCCAAACACACGTTGTACGTCTTGTGGGACATAACCTCCGCGATCACCATGGGCATGCTCGTGGCACTGCTGCTCGGCCTCAACATGTCCTGGAGTGCCATTACTGCCGCCCTCACGCTCATCTTCCTTGACTTCAAGGACGCCCGCCCCTGCCTCGAGAAGGTAATTGTCTGTCTTTCGTCCGTCCGGCTACAGTTAACTAGGTTGTGCCCCCATTGATGTCCTACTACTCTTAATTGTTACTACCATGGTGTTGATATTGTTCAGAATATGATATGTGCCATAATTACAAGTTCTGGTCTCTCTTAAGAGACACTTCTAGCTTTTTCGACTCAAAGTTGTTAACTTGGTACTGCATGAGTTTTACCACTACTAACAAAGAGAGTATTTACTACTGCTAACACTGAGATTGTGTATGCACTGCTACCTGATGAGTGCTTTCTTTGTAATATTTCACCTTCGTATGCACATGTTTATTCGGTTTGAACTCTGCATGACATGAAATAGATATTTACATTGTTTTTCTCAACTTGTTTTCACTGTCACTTGATGCATACTTAGCTTGTACTTGAAGCTGTGGGTTACTGATGGTGATTTTGTTCTACTTGGATGCATTTGTACCCCCATCATCGAGCGAACGGATGCAACAATGGCAAGAAGCTCACAGATGTGTGCATCTAAAGCACACCATGGACATCATCCACCTCCTCATAGTGGCAAGAAGAGCTCCATGCTGAAGAACCTAACACTTGTAGAGATTGTAAAGTATTGTATCTAGTTATTGAACTTGTGGAGCTTGTATGTTAGAGATTATTACGTGTTATTTGTATAGCAGGAGCTCTGTACTGAATTTGGTTGATAATATTTAAAGTATTTCATGTGTTTTCTGTGTGCCAATTTAAATACTAGGTATTTATTTACGTCAAATTAGAAAATGAAGAATATGGCCCTGACAGCTAGGACCCAGTACCAAAATCTAACAATGGGGACCCACGTGACTAGTGAACCCATTTTATAAAAAAACTGAAACTGTTGAGAGAAAAAGCCCACAACCCAAAAATAAAAAGGCTGCAATATTGGGATTGGCCCATGAAGCCGACTAGAATTAACAAGGAAAAAATATAATAAATGGGCTGAATTAATGGGCTCGGCCACATAGACACCTAATCGGACCGGGCTGATTCTTGTCAATGACCTTTTCATTTGGTTGCAATTTTGCCATGTCAGCTTGCCACGTCGGATCCGACGTGGAGTGGGCAGACAGCTAGCGACCAAAAAAAGGTCATTGAACCAGCGAACTTTTGTTTTGATCATAAACGTCTACGACCCTTCCAGGAAAAAGGTCGTGAATTTCAGTTTAAGACGGTCAGCTTTTGACAATCTGTTTTTTGGTCACAAAAAGGTCGCAAATGAAAAACAATGACCATTCAGCAACTAATAGTGATGGTCGCAAGTTAACATATTTCTTGTAGTGACCGTATGGTCCCTCACGAAGCATCTCCACGATGTCATTCTTTGCAAGAAGGGGTTGGTTGATGGGGATTGGGAATTCGAGGATCCGAGGGTGAATGGCGCTTGAGCAGACAAAGTCGGCGAAGCTAATGGAAGAAGACATAAATAGACCCATGAACTTTCATCGCAGACGGTTCCTATATGCGACTGTGTGTGATGCCATTAATTTTTTTTATTAGGTGTGATTGACTAATTTGGAGTACAGTGGCAATGGATGGTGATGGAAATAGCCCTGAAATGTTTTGTCTCGTTAACATGCACTAATACAACTCTCATGTTAAAATTTAAAATTTTGCAGGGTTCATTTCACCTTTTTAAGATATTAAGTGAATTTATAGCCATATAATGGTTGTAGTTCAAGTTTGAACTCTATGTACATGCAATAGAAAACCATCATGGATTCGAAAAATCATACTTGTGTCTTTGTGTACAGGTTACTGCCATATGCAGTAAATTGAAAGGAATTTTCAAATATATTGGTGTCACCGCTTGGACATAAACATTAAGTACAATGACATTTAAATTCTCAAAAAAAACATAAAAAAAATACATCGAACCTTGCTTCTTGTCATGGCAAGGCACCAAGATGCTGTGTTAAAAAAATTGACAAGTTTGATGGAAGTTTTGACACACATCACTCATAAATCTGAGCTTCTCACGGGATGACCCGACGCTCGCTTTCTCGTATGCCCCTGAATTTTTTCGTTTCATTACATGCACTAATACAACGATCATGTTAAAAGTTCGAAATTTTCAGGGTTAATTTTGTCCTTTCTAATTAAGACATTAATTAAGTGAGGTAATGTCTAGCCATATAATGATCGTAATTGAAAGTTGAACTACATCTACATGCAACAGCAGCCCATCATGGGTTGGAAAACCATACTTGTGTCATTGTGTGCAAAGTTAATGTCCTATGCAGTAAATTGGAAGAATTTTCAAACATATTGGTGTCATGGCTTGGACTACACAAACATTGAGAACCATGGCTTTTAAATTCCAAAAAAATTAGAAAATGATCAGAAACAAATGAAACCCTGCTTGACGTCGTAGCATGGCACCAAGATGTTGTGGTAAAAGAATTGAACTTTTTGACAAAACTTTTGACACACACCTCTCACAAATCAGAGCATCTCATTAGAAGACTCGTGGTTCAAAGAGGGAATAATGCATGTTTGATGACAAACTAGCGCTCGTTTCCTCGTATGGCCCTGAAATTTTTTGTACCGTTAACGTGCACTAATACAACAATCATGTTATACTTTGGAAATTTTCAAGGTTCATTTGACCTTTTTAGGACATTTAGTGAGTTTCTAGCCATATAAGGATCATAATTCAAATTTGAACTACATGTACACATGCAATAGAAAACCATCATGGATTGAAAAATCATACTTGTGTCCTTGTGTGCAGGTTAATGCCATGTGCAGTAAATTGGAAGACATTTTTGAATATATTGGTGCCACCGCTTGGACACAAACATTGAGTACCATGGATTTTAAATTCCAAAAAAATTAAAAAATCATGAAAAATAAATTAAACATTCTTGATGTCATCGCATGGCACCAAGATGTCATGGTAAAAAATTGGCATGTTTGATCGAAGTTTTGACACACATACACCTCTCAGAAATCGGAGCATCTCACGAGAAGACTCGTGGTTCCGAGAGGGAGCAATGCATGTTTGATGACAAACCGGCGCTCGCTTCATATGGCCCTAATTTTTTTTTTGTACCGTTAACAAGCACTAATACAACTATGATGTTGAACTTTGGAAATTTTCAGGATTCATTTGACATTTTCAAGACATTAAGTGAGTTCCTAGCCATATAATAGTCATAATTCAAATTTGAACTACATATACAAGCAAAAGAAGACCATCGTAGGTTGAAACGTCATTTTGTGTCCTTGTGTGCAAGATACTGCTGTGTGGAGTAAATTGGAAGGATTTTTCAAACATATTGGTGTTATGGCTCAGACAGAAACATTGAGTACCATGACTTTTAAATTCTAAGAAATTCTAAAATTATCAGAAATACATAAAAACTTGTTGATGTCATGAAATCATACAATGATGCCATGGTTAAAAAGTTGGTCTGTTTTTTTTAAGTTTTGGTATACACCTCTCACGAATCGTGGCATATCACGAGAAAACTCAAGGTTCCGAAAGGGAACAATATGCAAGTTAATTTGATGAAAAATCCAAAAACCGCTTTCTCTTATGACCTTGCATTTTTTTTCTACCGTTAACATGCACATTTTTTTTCTCTCATGTGAAAATTTTAAAAAACATTAGGGGTCATTTGACATTTTAAGACACCAAATAAGTTTCTAACCATTTAATAGACGTAATTTAAATTTAAATTACATGTACATGCAATAGCATATCATCATGGGTTGGAAAAATCATTTATGTATTACATTTTCCTACAATATCATTTTTTGAACATTTTTCCAACAATATTATGGTGACATGGAATAAGCATTCATGCAAAACATTTGGAAAGAAAATGTTAATATCTAGCAAGACAACAGGGCCCCACATGATTGCCACTCTGTTTCGTGCCGCGAGGTGTGGAAGGTGAATGGTGTGGGTTATTAATTATACGCGGTTCGGTCCTCAGAACCGTCAGCGATTTATTTCACACACAGATTTTGCTCTGGAAATTGTGTGTAATTCAAGCAATAGTACTCGTAAATTCCAGCGATCGACGTGTGTACTGCTCCCATCTATCTAGATTTCGGCCGCCAATAAATACTACACCGCCCATGTTGTCCCACCTGCATTCTTATCTACATTCTCCCCTCGCTCTACCCCTCCACTCTCTCTGACCAAACTCTCCCATGGCGCCGCCGATCTGCCCATCCATCGAGGAGGAGGCACCGCCCTGTTGGGGAACGTAGCAGAAATTCAAAATTTTCCTACGTGTCACCAAGATCTATCTATGGAGAAACCAGCAACGAGTGGAAGGAGAGTGCATCTACATACCCTTGTAGATCGCTAAGCGGAAGCGTTCAAGGGAACGGGGTTGAAGGAGTCGTACTCGTCGTGATCCAAATCACCGGAGATCCTAGTGCCGAACGGACGGCACCTCCGCGTTCAACACACGTATGGCCCGGTGACGTCTCCCACGCCTTGATCCAGCAAGGAGAGAGGGAGAGGTTGAGGAAGACACTGTCCAGCAGCAGCACAACAACGTGGTGATGGTGGAGGAGCGTGGCAATCCTGCAGGGCTTCGCCAAGCACCGCGGGAGAGGAGAAGGGAGAGAGGTAGGGCTGCGCCAAGGAGAGGTGAAACTCATGTGTTGGCAGCCCTCAAGACCTCAACTATATATAGGGGAGAGGGAGGGGGGTGTGCCCCCTCAAGGATTTCCACCCCAAGGGGTGCGGCTGCCCCCAATCCCATCTACGGTGGCGGCCAAGGGGGGGGAGAGGGGAAACTTGCCCCCCAAGTTAGGTGGGTGCGCCCCCTCCCCCAACCCTAGGCGCCTTGCCAGCCTTAACATAATGTACATCCAATATAATTCTATCGACCTTGCCAGCCTTCTTATCTACCAAGTATCTAGGGTAATCCTGCTCCAGTGGTTGTTCCCCTTATTACAGAAGCACTTAGTCTCGGGTTTAGGTTCAACCTCGGGTTTCTTCACTGGAGCAGCAGCTGATTTGCCGTTTCATGAAGTATCCCTTCTTGGCCTTGCCCTTCTTGAAACTAGTGGTTTTACCAACCATCAACAATTGATGCTCCTTCTTGATTTCTACTTTCGCGGTGTCAAACATCGTGAATACCTCAAGGATCATCATATCTATCCCTGATATGTTATAGTTCATCACGAAGCTCTAGCAGCTTGGTGGCAATGAGTTTGGAGAAACATCACTATCTCATCTGGAAGATCAACTCCCACTCGATTCAAGTGATTGTTGCACTCAGACAATCTGAGCACAAGCTCAACGATTGAGCTTTTCTCCCTTAGTTTGCAGGCTAAGAAAATCACCGGAGGTCTTATACCTCTTGACGTGGGCACGAGCCTGAAATCCCAATTTCAGCCCTCGAAACATCTCATATGTTCCGCGATGTTTCGAAAACGTCTTTGGTGCCTCAACTCTAAACCGTTTAACTGAACTATCACGTAGTTATCAAAACGTGTATGTCCGATGTTTGCAACATCCACAGACGATGTTTTGGGGTTTTGCACACTGAGCGGTGCATTAAGGACATAAGCTTTCTACTGATCGCATAATCGCTACTGTCAACTTTCAACTATATTTTCTCTAGGAACATATCTAAACAGTGGAACTAAAGCGCGAGCTTACGACATGATTTGCAAAGATCTTTTGACTATGTTCAGGATAATTAAGTTCATCTCATGAACTCCCACTCAGATAGACATCCCTCTAGTCATCTAAGTGATTACATGATCCGAGTCAACTAGGCCGTGTCCGATCATCACGTGAGACGGACTAGTCATCATCGGTGAACATCTTCATGTTGATCGTATCTACTATACGACTCATGCTCGACCTTTCGGTCTCTTGTGTTCCGAGGCCATGTCTGTACATGCTAGGCTCGTCAAGTTAACCTAAGTGTTTCGCGTGTGTAAATCTGGCTTACACCCATTGTATGTGAACGTAAGAACCTATCACACCCGATCATCACGTGGTGCTTCGAAACGATGAACTTTCGCAACGGTGCACAGTTAGGGGGGACACTTTCTTGAAATTTTAATGAGGGATCATCTTATTTACTACCGTCGTTCTAAGCAAATAAGATGCATAAACATGATAAACATCACATGCAATCAAAAATAGTGACATGATATGGCCAATATCATTTTGCTCCTTTTGATCTCCATCTTCGGGGCTCCATGATCATCATCGTCACCGGCATGACACCATGATCTCCATCATCATGATCTCCATCATCGTGTTTCCATGAAGTTGTCTCGCAAACTTATTACTTCTACTACTATGGCTACCGGTTAGCAATAAAGTAAAGTAATTGCATGGCGTTGTTCAATGACACGCAGGTCATACAATAATAAAGACAACTCCTATGGCTCCTACCGGTTGTCATACTCAGCGACATGCAAGTCGTGATTCCTATTACAAGAACATGATCAATCTCATACATCACATATCATTCATCACATTCTTCTTGGCCATATCACATCACATAGCATACCCTGCAAAAACAAGTTAGACGTCCTCTAATTGTTGTTTGCATGTTTTACGTGGCTGCTATGGGTTTCTAGCAAGAACTTTCTTACCTACGCAAAACCACAATGTGATATGTCAATTGCTATTTACCCTTCATAAGGACCCTTTTCATCGAATCCGTTCCGACTAAAGTGGGAGAGACTGGCACCCGCTAGCCACCTTATGCACCAAGTGCATGTCAGTCGGTGGAACCTGCTCACGTAAGTGTACGTGTAAGGTCGGTCCGGGCCGCTTCATCCCACAATACCGTCGAAACAAGATTGGACTAGTAACGGTAAGCATATTGAACAAAATCAACGCCCACAACTACTTTGTGTTCTACTCGTGCAAAGAATCTACGCAATAGACCTAGCTCATGATGCCACTGTTGGGGAACGTAGCAGAAATTCAAAATTTTCCTACGTGTCACCAAGATCTATCTATGGAGAAACCAGCAACGAGTGGAAGGTGAGTGCATCTACATACCCTTGTAGATCGCTAAGCGGAAGCGTTCAAGAGAACGGGGTTGAAGGAGTCGTACTCGTCGTGATCCAAATCACCGGAGATCCTAGTGCCGAACGGACAGCACCTCCGTGTTCAACACACGTACAGCCCGATGAAGTCTCCCACACCTTGATCCAGCAAGGAGAGAGGGAGAGGTTGAGGAAGACACCGTCCAGCAGCAGCACAACGGCGTGGTGATGGTGGAGGAGCGTGGCAATCCTGCAGGGCTTCGCCAAGCACCGCGGGAGAGGAGAAGGGAGAGAGGTAGGGCTGCGCCAAGGAGAGGTGAAACTCATGTGTTGGCAGCCCTCAAGACCTCAACTATATATAAGGGAGAGGGAGGGCGGTGCGCCCCCTCTAGGGTTTCCACCCCAAGGGGTGCGGCTGCCCCCAATCCCATCTAGGGTGCCGGCCAAGGGGAGGGGAGAGGGGAAACTTGCCCCCCAAGTTAGGTGGGTGCGCCCCCTCCCCCAACCCTAGGCGCCTTGGGCCCTTGTGAGGGGGCGCACCAGCCCACCTGGGGCTGGTCCCCTCCCACACTTGGCCCATGCAGGCCTCCGGGGCCGGTGGCCCCACTTGGTGGACCCCCGGGACCCTCCCGGTGGTCCCGGTACTTTATCGATAAAACCCGAAACTTTTCCGGTGACCAAAACAGGACTTCCCATATATGAATCATTACCTCCGGACCATTCCGGAACTCCTCGTGACGTCCGGGATCTCATCCGGGACTCCGAACAACATTTGGTAACCACATAAAAACTTCCTTTATAACCCTAGCGTCATCGAACCTTAAGTGTGTAGACCCTACAGGTTCGGGAACCATGCAGACATGACCGAGACGTTCTCCGGTCAATAACCAATAGCGGGATCTGGATACCCATGTTGGCTCCCACATGTTCCACGATGATCTCATCGGATGAACCACGATGTCAAGGACTCAATCGATCCCGTATACAATTCCCTTTGTCTAACGGTATTGTACTTGCCCAAGATTCGATCGTCGGTATACCGATACCTTGTTCAATCTCGTTACCGGCAAGTCTCTTTACTCGTTCCGTAACACATCATCCCGTGATCAACACCTTGATCACATTGTGCACATTATGATGATGTCCTACCGAGTTGGCCCAGAGATACCTCTCCGTCACACGGAGTGACAAATCCCAGTCTCGATTCGTGCAACCCAATAGACACTTTCGGAGATACCTGTAGTGCACCTTTATAGCCACCCAGTTATGTTGTGACGTTTGGTACACCCAAAGCATTCCTACGGTATCCGGGAGTTGCACAATCTCATGGTCTAAGGAAATGATACTTGACATTAGAAAAGCTTTAGCATACGAACTACGATCTTTGTGCTAGGCTTAGGATTGGGTCTTGTCCATCACATCATTCTCCTAATGATGTGATCCCGTTATCAACGACATCCAATGTCCATGGTCAGGAAACCATAACCATCTATTGATCAACGAGCTAGTCAGTTAGAGGCTTACTAGGGACATGGTGTTGTCTATGTATCCACCCATGTATCTGAGTTTCCTAACAATACAATTATAGCATGGACAATAAACGATTATCATGAACAAGGAAATATAATAATAACAACTAATTTATTATTGCCTCTAGGGCATATTTCCAACACACCCACGAGGGCATCCAAGCACAGAGCAGCGATGAGGAGGACCCCTACACGTCACCAGATGAGGTTGCGCCGGAACCCCCAACTTTGGAGTGGTTTTGGGGCTAGTACAATCTTTGTCTTTGCAAAGCCTTGTCGTTGGTTGAGAAAGATAGGCAAGTGGCGTTCAAGAAGGAGTTGGAGCTTGGGCGGCAGGCACATCGATGTGCGGACGGGATGTACGAAGACGGCCAGTACTTCGCCATGAAGGCCAAAGGCGCTAGGCGACTCATCGTTGCATGGTGGTGGGCTGATAAGCTCGAGCGTGCTACCGACGAGAAGCTCCCATGGGCTCCCAACGAAATGGCAAGATCGTTCACACGGGTCCGTCAACAAGAGGCTGATCGGCACCTCAAGCGCTGTGAGACAGAGGAAGCGGAGAACTTCCTCTGTGCTAGGAAGCCGTTGCACGCGAGGGAGCTGCTAGCGAGGGGCTGCCGGAATACTGGCCCCCTATGGAGGGATTGTTAGTTTTCACTTTTATGCGTTGTACGTAGTAGTTAAGTATGTCATCATGTATATGTGATAATATTATATTTATATCTATATGTGATGAACTACTGAACAATTATTATACATTATGAATTCCATATTTTTATTCGTTACTAATTTCTATCTAGTTGTTCACCATCCACATGTACACAATGGAAAACATACACACTGAAACAGAACAATATATAAGAATGGAAAATAGGACACACATTGAAGCAGAGCAATAAACGGAGCAATATTATGATTGTTGGGAATACATAGCGATCAACGTCGAAACGACTCAACAAAATAAAATGCGTCCATGACCACCACCCATGCCTACGGTAGCTCTTGTTTCTGCCTGAACTCGTGCAGGCGTTCATCCAAGCGGTTGACAAGCTCGCGGTACATCTGGAGCACGATCTCAAGATCCAAATTGGCAATTTCATCAGAGATGACCAACTCGAGGATGCGATGGTCATGTTCCTCTACTGCGCCTATGTGAACACTAGGCCAAAGGAGGCGCTCGAGGCTAGCTACCAGCACACTAGCATCAAGCGGGCCACGGACAAGCAGAACAATGCGACCGATGCGAACGGTGTGGCCGGCATCCGGTGCAAGCACAGCGCGGCCGGACTCTAGTGCTAGTATGGTGCACACTGCATCTGCCCACTCCTGGCAAGAAATGTGGCTACTGATGGGCCATGTACCCAGCTGCAGCGCCCTGTTGACAGCAGGCAAGCGCCAATGAAATCACTCTTGCTGTGCGGCATATGCCGTGCCTCTCGCTCCGTGGTGGTCTACCGGTCCCGCTGTGCGGTGAGCCACGGCTTATCAGCGCTGACATGCCTATCTTTCTTATCTTGCTCTGCGGCGCCCCACCGATCATGTTGTACGTCGAGTTGTAACCTCTCGGCGCTGACTTGCTTATCTTGATCCACAGTGCTGAAGCGTCATCCACCAACGGTCTACTCAACCCTGGTGATGATGCACAACACGGCGTCGTCCATCGCGTTGCCGAGGACACCCTCGGCTCGAAGGGCCGTGGCGCCATCTTGGTTTCCTCGTCAAGGAGGTTGACGGCGAAGGCGGCATTTCGATGGGTTGGCATGCTTGGAAAATGTAGCTAGAGGGGCTATAGGTTGCACTTGCGCCTCGGTGTGACGCGCGCTACCTAGGCTTATGTGCAATCATTTGCGGGCGGCGGGGAAGCGATGGGGAAATGGTGGGAAACGATGGCATATTCATAATATGTCATCAAATAATGGAAACTTAGCATAGAATGAAGCGCGAGCTAGCATGACGTGTGCACGCACATAGCTTGCCCACGAGTGTGATCCATATACTCAGGTGCCCAACAAGCACATTATTCACAATAAAGAATATTTTTTTACACAAAGAGTGTACATGTTGTGCAAACTGAGCAAATCACATCACACACGGACTAAACTAGGGAACCCGTCGATGATGATTTCATTAATCGCTGACAATTGTATACCAGCAAATGTTTTCCCACAGCACACATGACTTATTAACATGAATCGTTTGTGTTATTATTGGTCTTCCCACAGATTTCTCATTACTGACCTATTTGTCGAGTATCACACATATCTTGTTAAGCCAAACCATTTGTGATCATATGGATCATCGCAAACAGTTTATCCGAGTGAACTATATGCCGTCTATCGCACACATTTTGATCTGACTGACCATTTCTGTTGTGTTTGGTAATCGCAAGCAGTTCATCAAGTGAACTGTATGCCGTATATCGCACACATCTTGATCTGGATGGTCGTTTCTGTTGTTCTGACTCATCGCAGACAGTTCGTATGGATAAATTGTGTGTCACGTAGCTCACACACAACTCTAATCTAAATCGTGCTTGATGTCTCCACCATCGCACACCGTTCATCTTATTGGTGACGTTTTTATTACGATACCGTTTGCGATTCATGCATTGCGCACAGTTTTTTTGAAGGGTCTGTGATTCATGTGTCGCGTTAGTAGCATCCTACGGTAGTGCACTCATCACTGCACAAATCTGCCACATACACCTCCTAGCAGTCAGTTGGGATCCATGGCTCCTTCACCTGTTTGATAGAATACATCACAAAGAAGCAGGTCCGCTCGTCGTCCGGCCTATTCTATAATAAAACCGAAAGAGATGAGTCCGACCAACAAAAGAGTCTTACCTAGCTTATTGCAGTGGGCAGAAGTGCAACCCTGACTAAACATATTTGGCCTATTAACTATGTTGTTTACCTTTATCAGTAGACTATATTTTATGACAATGTATTTTATTCTTAACGTACTTCTCCTTCTTTATTCTGAGCTATTATCACTGGTTTTATTCCTAATTTGCTCCCATTAATTGAGAACGGTTCTCTATTTGGATCAGCTAATGCTGTCGTGGCAGCATATATGCTGCCATGGCAGTGTTCTTTATTCTAGCCTTGGGTAGCAGTCAGTCGCGGGTGCTAATAAGCGCTTGCTGGACATACTTTACACTACAATGGTGATCATTATAACTTGCCCCCCATTGACACGGCCGCCCGCCACTACTACGAGATTGATTACACTAGCGGGCAATTTACAGCGCCCGCCATTACTGCCACTTAGCAGTGGTGGGAGGTCAGTGGCGGGCGGCACAAAGAGGCTCGCCCGCCACTGCTAGGCGTTCCTGCAGTAGTGATAGCTTGGTCGTCCGAGCACCAATCTCTTTCTAAGCTAGAGATTTTCTTTCATCATGTAATAAAGCCCAACATACTACATGTATCACCTGTCAATTAGGCCGCCAATCCTGCCTCCCTTTTCTTTCCCCGTTTAGCACTTCTTTTGAACCATTTGATTTAATTCACTTTGACTTGTGTGGACCTCTCTGGATGTAAGGTTTTCTTGTTTTTAATACTATCTTATTATTCTCGATGACTACACTCATTTTTCTTGGTCATTTTTTACACCAAAAATCTGACACGTCCACCACCCTACTACATTTCTTCTCTTTTGTTCACACACAAATGCAATGTTACTATATGAACCATGCAATGTGACAATGGTGCTGAGTTTATCAACTCTTCACTTCATACATTTTTCTCTACCAACGGTGTCACTTTATTGCTTCTCTTGCCCCCACACCTCGCCCAAAAATGGCAAAGTAGAACTTATGATCCATACCACCAATGATGTCATTCGAACATTACTTCTACACGAACCTCCCTCCGCTCTTTTGGGTAGAGGCCCTCCACACTGCCGCCAACCTCTTAACATTGTCCTTCTCACAAATATCATCTTCGTTTCACTCCATGCATTTCCCTTGGCTACCTTCTCGAATACAGGAGCTATAGATGTTTTGATTCTCGCAACGGGTGCTCGTCTCTCGGCATGTTATCTTTGATGAATCAACGTTTTCCTATACCCCACCCACATCATCGCCCACACACCTTCCCATTGAACAGGATCAGCTAACTCCTACCCACCTACCATGATCCTCCCGAATCCCACCATCGTCCCAATACATAAAAGCCCCACCCCGGTTCCCCAGCTAAATCCGCACCAATCTCCCACCCACCATCAGCCCAGTTGTCGACTTCGTCGACGTGTCGCTCCATCTATGGCCAGACCGCCCAGGAGACCAGCCGGCCCTCGATCCGCACGCCTGCCTTCCCTGTCCCAGATCTGTTAGGATATTCCTCCAGATTAACCTCCGTTTACATGCTTGACCGCAATGATCTGCTGGACACAACCCCACCCAGTCATTCTTGATTTCCGCCCTGGCATGTACTCCTTCACCACATTTGCCTCGCCATGCAATTCCGGTAGAGCCATCCAGGAACACCCACAAGATGTCCACGCGTGCCAAACAAGGATATTTTATGCCCCGTAGATTAATCCTTGCTGCTGACTCATCGTTACCCACATCTCCTATCCCTTCTACCTAGCAGTCTGATCTCAAAGATCCCCGTTGGCGACAAGCAATGATAGTTGACTTGGTATTTGGCTCCTAGGCCTGCAGGTGTAAGTGCCGTCACTAGGAAGTGATTTCTTTTGCCACAAATTCAACAAGGATGGATCCTTGGCGCGGTACACAACAAGATGGGTCATTCGCGTGTTTACACAACAAGAGGGGGTGGATTAGGATGAGAAATTGAGTTTGGTGCTCAAGCCTGCAACCATTCGAGTGGTTTTGAGCATTGCATGTCTAATTCTTGGCCCATCCATCGACAGGATGTTAAAAATGCCTTCCTCCATGGTGACTTACCTGAGACGGTCTACTGTGCTAAACCTTCTGGCTTCATTGAGAGCATGGTATGTGGCTACATATGCCGATGAAACCAATTTTATTCGGGACTCTTTGGTTCATAGGAATAGGAGAATTATGATATAGAAAAATGTTGTCATTTGGTTTGCGCGATAGTATTTAAAGTTACAAAAAAATACCAAATCATATAGATAAAAGATGTCATTTGGTTCATAGGATATAATTTTTCTCAATTATATCTGAGCTAGTGATTTTTCTTCCTTTGAAACGTGAAGAGCAGGAACCAATACTATATAAGAATAAGAATCCATTCCTACATATGAAACGGCTCTAAAGAAAATTTTACTATAGGAAACTTGACCCTTATAAGCATCTCCAAGGGACTGAGCCGGTATAACATCTTGAGATTTTACGAAGTTATCATACACGCTTCACAGTCGAAGGGGACATCTACTTCTATTGAACGGACATCACCGAGAGCCTCAAATAAATCTAGGAATAATGTGAGCACAAATGTCAAGTTTAGGACATAAATTCTAATAGGCTGAAGATACCACTGTCCATCTAATCATCCATCCACGGGTTCACATGACGTATCAAAATGAGGCATGAAGTTTAGGGGAATGTTTACGGGAAGTGTCACATTTCCACGGAAAGGTGACCTGTTGGAGATGCTTTAACGCATTTGGTGCCTTTACGTGTCGATGCCTAGGAAGCGCCGTTCTGAATCTCCGGGAAGTTGCCACTAGCAGAATCCTAAGCCGTTTCTTGTTAGAGCCACGCACGCACAATGGCTAAAAAGGATCAAGCGTGTGCGTGTGCGATAAGTGATGCCGCCTTGGCTAGCTAATCTTATCTGAATCATGTCCCGTCGAGGAGACAAGTGCAAGACTCCACTCCTCTCCAGATCCACGTCCACCTCCCCACTCCTCCTTTGTTGGGTGCTGGTTGTTGGTCTTATATTCTACTTGGTGGCTTTATCTATAAAATCGGGCTCTCGCCTTTTCTTTAAAAAAAAGAGAAGGGCGTGCCAGCTCTAGCTGTACGTTGGAAACAATGTGCGGCGCACTGTTGTTCGTTTGCTGATAGCTACCTACTTGAAGTTGTGTATAACAAGCGTTGTCTGTTGCGTCGGGGTGCTACACGATAAAGAATTGGTGATATGGGCACTTTGGCAGCATCAATTCAATCATCTCATCTCATGAGGAGTAGTTCGTTTTATAATGTAGTGCGTATAGATTTTTTAGGAGTACTTCCTACGTCTCGTAATGTAAAACGTCTTTTGACTCTACAATACATCATGAGACGGAGGGAGTAGAACTTTATAAAATTCGATTAAGTATTTTTTCAGAAAACTTTCAATCTATTCGTTTTCAATCATGCAGTATAACGAATACTAGAAATAATAAAAATTGCATCCAGATCAGTAAACCATCTAGCGACGACTAAAAGCACTGAAATACTGGAGACGGGCGAAACTTGTTGTAGTAGACAGTCGTGAATTCATCGTGCTAAGATCCTATAGGACCAGCACACCAGAAACATCAACTGCCGCCGATGAAGAGTAGCATAGATCGGAAGGATCTAATCTGAAGAAACACAAATGTAGACGAACTACGATCTGACCCGAGCAAATCCATCAAAGACAGATCAACCAGAGACATACTTTCACACGCCCAACGACGATGCTAGGCACACCACCAGGACGAGGGCTAGGCGGGGAGAATTTTATTTCATCTTCAGGGAGTCGCCCCTTTCTCGTCTTTTTGAAGACAACATAGACCCTAGCAAAACTCAAAGGGAAATCTAAAAACAGAGCCCTCCTATCGGTAGGGGCCGGGATCCACCGCGCCCCCATGGCCCTAAGGCCGCCCAACTTTATAAAGTTTGATCGAGTTTATAGAGATAACTATTTATATCTACAGTATCAAATATATAAAGTATGGAAGTTCATCTTATAACGAATCTAGTGATATAAATTTGGCATTCTAGATGTAAATATTTTTCTTCATAAATTTGATCAAAGTTTGTGATGCTTGACTTTTCAAAAACATTATAAACACCATATTATTATGGAATATAACAATTCGATCGACCAGGCAGCGGTAGGTGTGGCGTGGGGGCCACCACCCACCGGTCTAAGATTGATTAAATCTGATGGGCTTTCGCAGTCCATCCACTTATAAACAACATATTCAGTTGATATAAGTGGTAGGCTCTATCACTCTATCCTCTTCCCCCCTCTGCCGGCCGCCTCCTCTGCTCTCCGACCCCGATCTGCTGCTCTGCTCCTCCTGGAAACTTTCCAGGCCATAAAAGGTAAACGGCGGCGCTTCATCCCTTCCATCCTGCATGTCGATCGCTTTCTTCTCCGCGTGTTCTGTCTCCTTTGTTGGCTATGGTATGAAGATATGATCCGGCGGCTTTTCCTCGTCTTATCCATCCCCCATGTTCTTTCTCACCCGGATCTTCTCACTCACACCTGGTCCGTCAAACTGGTGCCGCGAGCTGCGTCTCTGAGAGCCGAGGTTTATAGTACTACTAGTTTTTTCTTTCTTCGTTTATCTTCTGTTAGAAAATACCTCAAAATTGTGCTAAATCAACAACACTTATTTTGGGACGGAAGGGTAGCACCGTAGCATTAGTAGGAAGCACTTTGACTCTGCTCCATTACAAGCTAGTCTTGTTACAGCTGCCGGTATCATGAGCACAAACGTGCTTCAGATGATTAGTGTTTGTACTCCAAAGTGACCGATTTTCTTTGAAAATAGCAGAAGCTTTTATCCAACTCTCTAGTGTAACTGCTGCAGAGCTTTTCCACTGCAATTATGGGAGTGTTAATGCCTTTTCAGGAAACATATTATGAGAGTGTTAACATTTTCTTCAGCGTGTCGATTTAATTTTTGTTTAGCTGTTGCACGTGTTTAATATCTGAAATTGACTTCCGTGACTCGTTCATGTTTGAAGATTGCGCAGTAGCCATATAACTGGGTACTACTCCCTCCGTTCCTAAATGTAAGTCTTTATAGAGATTTCACTATAAACCACATACGGATGTATATAGATGTATTTTATTCATTTTGCTCCGTATGTAGTCCACCTAGTGGAATCTCTACAAAGACTTATATTTAGGAGCGGAGGGAGTAGCACTCATGTTGCTGCCATAGGGTTACTGAACACATCACTTTCTTTGTCTTTGGATGTGTTTTAACAGGCTCATCACTGAAAGAGGACTTCAAGTACATGGCCTTTAAGACTCTGCAAGCTCCACCAAGTTTGGCAAGGCCAGACAGTTGCGGTTTCAGTCCCTCCAACTCCAAGTCTTATTGTTATCAGCCAAAACCTCACTCAAGACCGCAAGCAAGAATCACCACCAAGAATCGCCTTCAGAGTTCACCAGTCCTGAAATGCGGCCGCGTCGACGAGGTTGTCCAGTCCCATCAGGATCATCAGACTACTGAGATCCCCATACTCCTGCACCAGTCGGTCGTTTTCCCTGGCCAGAAGCTGCAGCTGCAGACGGTTGAGTTCAGATACCGCATCATGATGCAGACACTCCTACTCCAGGAAGGCCACAGCTTTGGTATTATCTACTCCAGCAGTAAAGATAGTAGGATGGCCGATGTTGGATGCATGGTCCATATTGTTCAGTGCGATAAGCTCGTCAATGACCGCTTCTTCGTGACGTGCGTCGGCGGTGATCGGTTCCGTGTCCTGGAGGTCGTCAGAACAAAGCCCTATGTCATCGCAAGAGTCCAGGTACTGAAAGACAGAGACTCGCCTGATTCAAGTAACCTGGGGTGCCTGATGCAGCAGGTGGAGGGGCACCTGAAGGACGTGACAATGCTTTCAGACAAGCTCAGCTGGAAACTAATGGGAGACCAGGCTAGGCAGCTCAGCAGGATGCATTCTCCAGAGTCTTTCTCCTTAGTCGTCGCTCGGTTGTTTGTCGAAGATCGTTCAGAGCAGCAATGGTTGCTTGGGTTAGATGACACAGCACATCGATTGGTGAGAGAAGGAATGTATCTTCAACAGAGGAGCAAGTACCTGGCAGCCGTAGCAGCGATTAGGGACGCCTTTGGGCAACTGTCCTGCAATGAGAAGCAGTAGCAGACCTGGTGCATTGGAGCTGCCATTCTGGTAATAGGAGTATGTTCTTGCTGCATTGTAGTTTGATACTTTGCTTCTATCGTCATGTGTATATATTGTATATCCTTGAATGCTCGTCTTTGTGGTGAAACTTCACTAATTTCTGAGTAAATAGCATAAAACTACTATACTTTACAGGTGAGGGTTCCAAAAAGAGTGAATTCCACTTTTTACCCCATATTTATACATTTGTGACACTAATTACCCCTTCGAGTGAAAATTCGTCTAGAATACCCCTTTTGAAATCTTTGGACCCTTGTTTTTTGATGCGTGTCCATCAGGTAAGGTGTGAGGTGACGCCCTGTATCCAAAAACATGTGGACGGCCAAAAGGAGTGGAATAGATAGACAAGAGAAGCTTGGACAAGATTGCCAATGATGCCCTCCGATCCTTACAGTTTTTTTTACAAATCAATGACGCAACATGCCGATCCTATCGACCATAAACAGACAAAATGTAAAACTGGGGTAAAACCGTGTTAAAAGTCTCCAAGATCTGACATTTCGATAAAAGTTCCGCTAAATAGGGTAATATGTGTCACAAATGTACAACTACAAGGTAAAAAATGGAATTCACTCTTCCAAAAAAACTACCAATTTTATTTTTTTCGCTGGTAACTATCAAATCGGGGGTTGGATGTTTCAAAAAACCCAAAACCCCAGTTGTTAAAAAATTAAACCGGTTTATGACAGGTCAGGCCCGCACCTAAACCAACCGTCTGTTTGACCGTTAGCTGACATTTGAGACCCACATGTCACTGTCTGTTTTAAAAAACAGCGATCAGGTCCTTGTAAATTTTTACAAAAGCAATCGGGTCCCTCCTGTCCCCGTGCTCTAGAATGACAGGAGCTGCGCTGGCCAGCAGCCCCGCCGGATGAGCTCGCCGGCCAGCAGCCCCGCCATGAGGAGCTCGCCGGCCAGCAGCCCCGTCGTCTCCTCCGGCCGGCAAGCCATGCTCGGAGCCGCGGTGTGCTCCCCCTTGTGCGTCTTCTCCCTCTTTTCTCCTCCTCGCGCCAACTCGAGGTGGGTGCAGGCTGCTGGCTCTGCCGCGCTGGTGGCGGAAGTCAGGGGTTGCGGGAGCGGGCGGGGATTGCTGGTGCTGTCTGCGGCGCGGGTGGCGGCGCGGCGGCCGCGGGCGGAGCCCCAGGGGGCGCGCGGCGACCGCGGGCAGAGCCCCATGGCACGTGGTGACCGCAGACGGAACCCCATGGCGCGCGGCGACCGCGGGCGGAACCCCATGGCGGTAGCGCGCGGTGGCTGTCGTGGTTCTAAGCCTGACAGTAGAGTGGGGGGTAGGTATTGAGAGGCAAGGTCCTAGCTATGGAGAGGTTGTAAGCACAAAGGATGTACGAGTTCAGGCCCTTCTCGGAGGAAGTAACAGCCCTACGTCTCGGAGCCCGGAGGCGGTCGAGTGGATTATGAATGTATGGATTACAAGGTGCCGAACCCCCCTGCCTGTGGAGGGGGGTGGCTTATATATAGTGCGCCAGGACCCCAGCCAGCCCACGTAGGAGAAGGTTTAAGGTGAGTTAAGTCTGGGGCGTTACTGGTAACGCCCCACATAAAGTGCCTTTACTATCATAAAGTCTACTTAATTACAGGCCGTTGCGATGCAGAGTGCCTCTTGACCTTCTGGTGGTCGAGTGCGTCTTCGTGGTCGAGTCCTTCAGGCCAGTCGAGTGTGTCCTCGTTGGTCGAGTGAACCCTCGTTGGTCGACTGGAAGGCGACCTCTTCTAGGGATGTCCTAGGGTAAGTTACTTGGGACAGGTCCGTGACCCTACCCTAGGTACATAACCCCATCATTAGCCCCCGAATGGATTGAGGCTTCGAGTGAAGAGGGAGTTGACGTCGTTTCCGATTAACCTTTGCGCTCTAGTTGTGCGCTGTTCTGGATCAAAGAATCTCTTCGTTGACAAGGAGCAATTCGTCTTCGGTCGACTCGATCCATTTTATTTTTGCGTCGAGTGATCTTTCGAACTTCGTCGATCTCCGAGCGACGGATCGCCGGAATCGCCGCGTCTGACAGGCAGATTTGTTGTTCGCGGATTCTGCGGGGTGCGAAATTCGGGGGCGCGCGCGAAGCGGGGCGGACCGCGGCGTTCGGATGGGACGGGGCATAGACGCCTCGATCTCCGCGCCGCCTTTTTCGCCACGTATCCAGTCCCCATAACTGCTCCCAGATATGATTAGATCGACCGGGCCCACATGTCAGCCACTCGGAAGAGACCTTATATATGCGCCCGGTGGGGATTTCTGTGCTGCGCCTCAGCATTCTCTCTCTCTCCCTCTGCCTCCTTCCTCTCTGCTCAGCGCGCTCGCTCTCACCTCCGCACCACTTTCCTTCGCGCATTTCGCCGGCGACCATGGCCAAGGAGAAGACGGCGGCGCTGGAGCGTGCCAAGAAAGCGTCGGCATCGGAGAAGGCGAAGGGGAGATCTACCACCCGCAGGGGGTCTTCGTCCAGATCCCGCCTGCCGAAAGGCTGGGTCCAAGGAGACTGGATCCAGTCGACCATCACAGAGAAGGACCTCCTCAACATGGCCAACGAGGGCTTGATCCCTCACGGAGCTGCGAGGCTGCCGGGGAAGGAGTGGCAGCCACAACCAGAAGAGGGTGAGTGCGTGCTCCTGGCCACTCATGTTGACCGAGGGTTTTCCTTGCCACCCAGCATTTTCTTCCGTGGCTTCCTGAATTTCTTTGGAGCGCAGCTCCACCACTTTACCCCAAACTCCATTGCCTACCTTGCTGCGTTCGTGTCCATGTGCGAGGGTTTCTTGGGCTGTCGACCGCACTGGGGTTTGTTCAAACGTATCTTCACGTGTCGCTCTCAGACCGTGAAGAAGGCGAGCCCAGGTGACGAGAAGACCCGAGTCGTCCAAATGTGTGGGGGCCTGGGGATTCAGGTGAGGAACAATAGCACATTCCCGCCCATGTCTTTTCCCGAGTCCGTCAGGGGCTGGCAGTCGACTTGGTTCTACTGCCAGGTCCAGTCGACGCCAGGGCAGTCGAGTGGACTCCCTCAATTCACCATGGACCGAGTGAACAAGCCCTCCCCTCTGAAGCTGATTCCGGAGGAGAAAGCCGACGTGAAGATGTTGATGGAGCGAGTGGTGCAGCTGGTTCGGGACGGAGTGACAGGCATGGACCTCTTGGAGGTTTTCCTCAAGCGCCGCATCCAACCTCTTCAGTTCCGGAGCCACTGCATGTGGTTGTACTGTGGGCCCGCGGACGAGACCAGAGTCCATCCAGAAGAAGTCGACGATGACACTCTGGAAAGGTGGATGGTAGCCGTTACCGGGAACAGGGACAACCCGCGCGGAGCCAGAAGAATTCCTCCACTCGACCACGACAGCATCCCAAACAAGGTACACTTGCTCTGCTTTCCGTCGTGTCTTTGTTGTATTCATTCTTGCCGATCCTGTCGACTGGTCGACTGATCGTTGTTTGGGCGACTGCTAGGCCTTCACCGAGCTGTACTCGATGCCCAATGGGGCACAAACTTCGACTGAAGAAGGCGAGGCGAGCGGGGGCGAGGCGAGCGGAGGTGAGGCGAGCGGGGGCGAAAGCCAGGGAGAGGAGGAATGGGACTCGGATGCTGCAGGGGATGACGACGACGATGATGATGATGAAGGTGATGAAGATGACCTCGAGGACGAGGAAGAAGAGGAGGAGGAGGTCGTTCCACCGCGCTCAGAAAGGCGGTCGAAACTTGTCCACGACCCCTCAACCGAACGTGGTAAGGGGGTAGCGACCGCTGCCCAGTCGACCAAGCGCCCTCGGACCACCTCTCCGGCGCCGACTGAAAAGGCGCCGAAGCAGCCCAGGGCGGCCTCATCGAAGCCGGCCAAGCTTCTGCCGAAGATGAAGGTGTCCATCCCCACCATTTCAGGGTAATAGTCTTGTTCATATTTTCTTGTTCTTATGCGAACTTTATCTCTGGTCGACACTGATGTTAGTCGACTGATCCTTTGGAGCTGCAGTGCTGCTACTTCTGAGACCTCGACCCGGGCCGATGACCACGAGATGGAGGATGCCGCAACTTCGAATCCAGGTGCCGTGTCCTTAATACCATACTTAGTCGACTGACTCGCGATCTCTGATCCTGACACTTCTCTGCAGCTCCACCCAACACTGTTATCGATCTGCCTGATGATGATGAGGATGAGGAGCCGCTGAAGCACAGGAGGAGTCGGAAAGCGCCTGCCGGCAAGGTGTCTCAGGATGCGTCAGCGCCTGAGATTCTGACTGTGGAGGGAGAGAACACCACCCGACACACGGTGACCTTCGCGACCCCACTGACGAGTGCTCAGCAGCCTTCCCTCTTCACGACTCACCACGTCCCAGAGGACCAAGCTGGTGCGGCGAAGGAGGCGATACGCCAGGCGGGACTCATGATGGAGCAGCTGAAGACCATCCGGGATGCGAGTCAAGCAGCCTATGACGCCAGCTCTGCCCTCCAAAGCAATGTCCAGGTCAGTCGACTGCTGTTTGTTCTGTTGGATACGCTCTCAAAAACTTTTCTTTTCCGGGATTTATATTGGTTACCCACTGGGAGTGTTGAAGAAACTCCGTGTTAGCGGGGGCACGCTGAGTGCACCCGCTGGGTGTAGTCCCCAAGGCTAAGGTCGACTGCTGGCAGTCGGCCTTAGGCTTTATAAGGTCGACTGGATTTCGCAAACCGGTGGGGGCACGCTGAGTGCACCCACTGGGTGTAGTCCCCGAGACTGTGGTCGACTGCTTGCAGTTGATCACAGTCTTAGAGAATGCGTCTCGTACACTGTTTTTTTTTTTTTTTGAGGTCGACTGGTCGACTTTGTCTTCAACAGGATTAGTGGGGGCACGCTGAGTGCACCCAGTGGGTGTAGTCCCCGAGACTACGGTCGAATGCTTGTATTCGGCTGTAGTCTTAGAAACTTGTGTTTTCCCTTTTTCACTCGGAAGTGAATTATTTTTGACGTTTAGTCGATTGGCTCTTCGCAGGACTCCTGTGATCTTGTGGCTCGCTACTCAGAGCTAGAACAGAAACACACTCAAGTCGAGCTGAGCTTGAAGCTGGTTCAGGAGAAGCTGACAAAGGCGAAGGAGGAGACTGAAGGTATGTTTGGTGAGACCTTGACAACTGCTTTTCCTCTTGCTTGTTTCAACATCTGATCATGCTGTGTCTTGCAGGTAAGGTAAAGGAGGCCCAGCAGAAGAAAGACCTTGAGCTAGCTGAGAAGATCAAGCTTGCTGACGAGAAGTTAGCTTCAGTCACCAAGCTTGAACAGGACAATACCAACCTGAAAATTGCTCTTGGGATTGCCAACAAAGAAGTCAGTCGACTGAGAACCGACAAAGCTGCCTTGACCGATCAAGTCAGCAAATTGACTGAGAAGAAGACTGCGCTGGAGGCCTTCCTGAGTGGCTTTGCCAAGAAGCTGTTTCTTATGCTCGAAGGTAAACCTCCATGTTCGGCAAGTATTTCTGACTGTGGCTTCTTCCATTCGACTATCCCCTTGACTTAGCGATCACTCTTGCAGAATTTTGTCAAAACTTTGAAGAAGAAACCAGCCGACTGGAGCCAAACCTTGACCCTGTCAATTCTCCGGTAAATGACGAGGTTGCCATGGATATCTTCCGACTGGAATCTCGCGTTGCATCCGTCGTGGATTATCTCGCCAGGCTGAAGGCCGCCACATCTCGCATCGACTCGACGCTCTGGCCTGAGGAGACACTTCAGAATGACCTTGAGTCATTAATGGCCCGCTTGAACACGATCCCTGGTCGAGTGCAGGAATGGAAGAAGTCCTCAGCTCGGTGTGGGGCAGATGTCGCTCTGTGTCTGGCCCGAGTCCACTGCAAGGATGCACGAGAGGAGAAGCTGGCGGCTCTTCGGGTGGCCAATACCAAGAAGCACGACTTTAGGTCCTTCATGGAGACTTTCCTTGCAGCTGCCACTCGGATCGCCGACGGAATTGACCTTGATGAATTCGTCGCACCTTCCAGCCCTCCACAGGAGGGGTAAAAAACTTCTTATGGCTCGACTCTTTTAAATTTGCCTCGGTATGCCGAGTGGAATTGTATCCGACAAACTTTAACAGGCTTGACGCCTGAGCACTTTTGGTTCCCTTAGACATCGATTCGAACTTGAATTCGGCGTTTGAATATGATTGCCTTCGGCTCAAAATGTCCTTTGCAGGTTCAAAGCAAGGTGCTGTGCTTAGGCGAGCACGAGGCCGCAGCTAAGCCTCCGAGTGGAAGGCTGGCTTACCACTCGGTAGGATTCTGATAAACTTAGGCGAGCACGAGGCTGCAGCTAAGCCCCCCGAGTGTGAGGATTGCTCACCACTCGGTAGGATTTTTATAACTTAGGCAAAACGGATTCGCAGCTAAGCCTCGAGTGAGAGGTTGCTCTTCACTCGGTAGGATTTTTGATAACTTAGGCGAGCACGAGGCTGCAGCTAAGCCCCGAGTGAGGATTGCTCCACTCGGTAGGATTTTATAACTTAGGCGAGTGCTTGGACTGCAGCTAAGCCCCGAGTGAGAGGTTGCTCTTCACTCGGTAGGATTTTTATAACTTAGGCGAGGCTGCAGCTAAGCCTCCGAGTGAGAGGTTGCTCCACTCGGTAGGATTTTTATAACTTAGGCGAGAGAGGACTGCAGCTAAGCCCCGAGTGAGAGGTTGCTCCACTCGGTAGGATTTTTATAACTTAGGCGAGTGCGACTGCAGCTAAGCCTCCGAGTGAGGGTTGCTACCACTCGGTAGGATTTTGATAACTTAGGCGAGTGCTTGGACTGCAGCTAAGCCCCGAGTGAGAGGTTGCTCCACTCGGTAGGATTTTGATAACTTAGGCGAGTGCTTGGACTGCAGCTAAGCCTCCGAGTGGAGGCTGCTACCACTCGGTAGGATTTTTATAACTTAGGCGAAACGGATTCGCAGCTAGGCCTCCGAGTGAGAGTCTGGCTCACCACTCGACAGGACTTTGATAACTTAGGCGAGCACGAGGCTGCGGCTAAGCCCCCGAGTGTGAGGATTGCTCACCACTCGGTAGGATTTTTATAACTTAGGCGAGTGCTTGGACTGCAGCTAAGCCCCCGAGTGGGAGGATTGCTCACCACTCGGTAGGATTTTTATAACTTAGGCGAAACGGATTCGCAGCTAAGCCTCCGAGTGAGAGTCTGGCTCACCACTCGACAGGATTTTTATAACTTAGGCGAAACGGATTCGCAGCTAAGCCTCCGAGTGAGAGTCTGGCTCACCACTCGACAGGATTTTTCCAAACTTAGGCGAAACGGATTCGCAGCTAAGCCACCCACTGAGGGGGAGTTTTTATGTGGACAAAAAGAAAAAGTGCTGACACAATTATTTCTAAACCATGAATTACAGAAGCTCTTTATTGCAACTCATCCGAGTGATACAACTTAAGTGTAAAACGGGCGGAGTAGCTCCGCGTTCCAAGCTCGGGGCTCGTCGATATTATGCTCGACGTTGTAAAGACGGTATGCCCCGTTGTGGAGAACCTTGGTGACGATGAAAGGACCTTCCCAAGAAGGAGCAAGCTTATGTGGTTTGTGCTGATCCACTCGGAGAACCAGATCCCCTTCCTGGAAGGCTCGACCTCTCACATTTCGAGCGTGGAAACGGCGCAGATCTTGTTGGTAGATGGTCGACCGGATCAGAGCCATCTCCCTTTCTTCCTCTAAAAGGTCGACTGCGTCCTGCCGCGCTTGTTCAGCTTCTGCTTCGTCGTAGGTTTCGACTCGAGGAGCATTGTGGAGAAGATCACTTGGCAAGACTGCTTCGGCTCCGTAGACCAAGAAGAATGGAGTTCTTCCGGTCGACCGATTGGGCGTGGTCCGTAGTCCCCAGAGCACAGATGGAAGTTCATCGACCCAAGCTCCAGCCGCGTGTTTGAGATCACGCATCAGTCGCGGTTTCAGCCCCTTGAGAATCAGTCCATTAGCTCGCTCTGCTTGTCCATTCGACTGCGGATGGGCGACCGACGCGTAGTCGACCCGCGTGCCTTGGGAGTTGCAGAAGGTTCTGAATTCCTCTGAGTCAAAGTTCGACCCATTATCCGTGATGATGCTGTGCGGGACTCCATATCTGAATACCAGTTCCCTGATGAAGCTAACAGCAGTACCGGTGTCGAGGCTCTTGATCGGTTTAGCTTCGATCCACTTGGTGAACTTGTCGACTGCCACCAGTACATGCGTGAAGCCACTTCGTCCTGTTCTCAAAGGACCGATCATGTCCAGCCCCAAACTGCAAAAGGCCAGACGAGTGGGATGGTCTTCAAAGCTGACGCAGGCTTGTGCGACATATTCGAGTAGAACTGACATCCTTCGCACTTATCTACTATCTCCTTTGCCATCTCATTCGCCTTGGGCCAGTAAAATCTGGCTCGGTATGCTTTGGCCACGATGGTTCGAGAGGACGCATGATGACCACAGGTTCCCGAGTGAATATCGTTGAGGATGAGTCGACCTTCTTCTGGCGTAATGCACTTCTGTCCGACTCCAGTCGCGCTCTCTCTGTATAATTGTCCTTTGATGACGGTAAAGGCCTTAGATCGACGGACGATCTGTCGAGCCTCTTCCTCGTCCTCCGGAAGTTCTTTCCTCAAGATATATGCAACATATGGAATCGTCCAGTCGGGAATGACTACCAAAACCTCCATGATCAAGTCGACCACCGCTGGGACTTCAACTTCAGTCGGATCTGTGGCACTCTTGGGTTGCGGAGTTTCTTCGGTAAAAGGATCTTCTTTGACTGATGGAGTGTGTATATGCTCCAAGAACACACCACTCGGAATGGCTTCTCTCTTGGAACCTATCTTTGCTAGATCATCAGCTGCTTGATTCTTCAGTCGGGGTATATGATGGAGCTCCAACCCCTCGAACTTTTTCTCCAGCTTCCTCACTGCACTGCAGTATCCAGTCATGGCTGGGCTTCTTACGTCCCACTCTTTCATCACTTGGTTGACCACTAAATCTGAGTCGCCGTAAACCATTAGGCGACGGACGCCGAGTGAAATGGCCATGCGCAACCCATATAGGAGGGCCTCATATTCTGCCTCATTGTTGGAGGAATCAAAGTGAATCTGGAGCACATATCTGAGCTTATCTCCTCTGGGGGAAACCAGGACAACCCCAGCACCGGAACCATTCAACATCTTAGAGCCATCGAAAAACATGGTCCAATGCTCCGAGTGAACTTCAGTCGGCTGTTGCTGTTCGACCCACTCGGCTAGGAAATCTGCTATTGCCTGGGACTTAATGGCTTTCTTTGCCTCAAACTTGATATCAAGGGGAAGAAGTTCAATCGCCCATTTGGCCACTCGACCAGTTGCATCTCTGTTGTGCAAAATCTCTGATAGTGGAGCGTCGCTGACGACTGTGATTGAATGGTCGGAGAAATAATGAGCAACCTTCTTCGTGGTCATGTATATTCCATACACAAGCTTCTGATAATGAGGATATCTCTGCTTGGATGGAGTCAAGACTTCAGACAAATAATACACTGGACGCTGAACTTTGAGAGCTTTTCCTTCTTCTTCCCGCTCGACCGTTAGCACAGTACTGACGACTTGTCCTGTGGCTGCGATGTAGAGCAACAGAGGCTCTTTGCTGATTGGAGCAGCAAGCACCGGCTGGGTGGAGAGCAGAGCTTTTAGCTCGGCAAACGCTGCATCAGCTTCTGGAGTCCACTCGAACTTGTCAGCCTTCTTCATCAGTCGGTAAAGAGGCAATGCCTTTTCACCGAGTCGCGAGATGAATCGACTTAATGCGGCCAAGCATCCAGTAAGCTTCTGGACATCGTGCACTCGCACAGGGCGTTTCATTCGGAGAATAGTGCCAATCTTTTCTGGGTTGGCATCGATTCCCCGTTCGGAAACGAGAAAACCGAGTAACTTGCCACCAGGAACTCCAAATGTGCACTTTGACGGATTGAGCTTGATATCATACCTTCTGAGGTTGGCAAATGTTTCGGCAAGGTCAGCGAGCAGGTCGGAACCTTTTCGTGACTTGACAACAATATCATCCATATAAGCTTCCACATTCCGATTGATTTGAGTGAGCAGACACTTCTGAATCATTCGCATAAACGTGGCTCCGGCATTCTTGAGGCCGAACGGCATGGTGATATAGCAGAAGCACCCGAATGGAGTGATGAAAGCTGTTTTTACTTCATCGGGTCCATACAGACGGATCTGGTGGTACCCGGAGTAAGCATCTAAAAAGACAACCTCTCGCATCCCGCGGTCGAGTCAACAATTTGATCTATGCGAGGGAGAGGAAAGTGATCTTTCGGGCAGGCCCGGTTTATGTGCTTGAAATCAATGCACATTCGGAGCGACTTGTCCTTCTTAGGAACCATGACGACGTTAGCGAGCCACTCGGAGTGGAATATCTCTCGGATAAATCCTGCCGCCAATAGTCGAGCCACTTCTTCACCGATGGCCTTTCTCTTCTGGACGGCGGACCGCCGAAGATGTTCTTTTACTGGCTTTGCAGACTTGTCGACTCTTAGGCGATGCTCAGCCAGTCCCCTGGGAACACCTGGCATGTCAGCGGGCTTCCATGCAAAAATGTCCCAGTTCTCACGGAGGAACTGGATGAGCGCTTCTTCCTATTTTGGGTCGAGTGTTGTGGAGATGCGGGTCGGAGCTGCTTCAGGGTCGGTCGGGTGGATGTGAACAGGCTTCGTCTCACCGGACGACTGGAATGCAGATTCTGTGGCGGGCTTCTTGGATCGCAACAAGTCACTCGGATCTGCGTTTTGCTTGTACTCTTCGAACTCGACCGCTGTCACTTGGGAATCGGCAATTTTGGAGCCCTTCTGAAAGCACTCCTCTGCCTTTTTCCTATCTCCGGTGACAGTGATCACACCTTTGGGACCGGGCATCTTCAATTTGAGGTACACGTAACATGGTCGAGCCATGAACCGTGCATAGGCTGGCCTCCCCAAAATGGCATGATATGCACTTTGAAAATCCACGACCTCAAATGTCAACTTTTCTTTGCGGAAATGTTTTGAATCGCCAAATACTACGTCCAAAGCTATCTGGCCGAGAGACTCAGCCTTCTTCCCTGGAATAACTCCATGGAAGCTCATGTTACTCGTGCTCAATCGGGACATCGGAATGCCCATACCTTTCAGCGTGTCTGCATATAACAGATTCAGCCCACTTCCACCGTCCATCAGCACCTTTGTCAGTCGAGTGCCTTCGACAACTGGATCGACCACCAACGCTTGCCTCCCAGGGGTGGCAATATGAGTCGGGTGATCAGATTGGTCGAATGTGATGGGTGTTTGAGACCACTTCAGATAATTTGCCTTCGCTGGAGCAACCATGTTAACCTCTCGGTTAATTACTTTCAGTCGACTTCTGCTTTCCACATCTGCGAAGATCATCAGAGTGGAGTTGATATGCGGGTATCCTCCCTCACTGTCCTCTTTGTCTTCGGCTTTGTCCGACTCCTTCTCCTTGTCCTTAGACTGTTTTCCCTGAAACTGCTGGATCAGGAGTCGACATTGGCGTGTGGTGTGCTTTGGGTAAATGATATTGCCCTCTTCATCTTTCTTCGTGTGTATATGACATGGCATATCCATCACGTCGTTCCCTTCTTTATCCTTCACCTTCTTGGGGCTCCAGGATCCTTTTGGTTTCCCCTTAGACTTTCCTTGAGTCACGGCCAGAGCCTCTCCAGGAGCTGCCGGTTCAGCCTTCCGCTTCTGTTTCCGACTGGAATTCCCTTTTTCTGACTGACTCGGCTTGTGCTTGCCGCTTCGGATTCGGTCTTCTTCTTCGCCGTTGGCGTACTTGGTAGCAATCTCCATCATACGACTCAAGGTCATGTCACCGGTTCGACCAAATTTCAAGCTGAGTTCTCTGTTCTTGACGCCATCTTTGAAGGCGCACACTGCCTGATGATCAGAGACATTTTCCACTGTGTGATGCAAAGTGATCCACCTCTGAATATACTCTCTGAGAGTCTCATTGGTTTTCTGCACGCAGACTTGCAGCTCTGTCAATCCCGCTGGCCGCTTGCAAGTCCCTTCGAACGTTCTGACGAACACTCGGGACAGATCTTCCCAAGTGCAGATACTGCTAGGAGGTAATTGGGTCAACCATGCCCTGGCAGAACCTTCCAACATGAGGGGCAAATGCTTCATGGCCACCTCGTCGTTCCCACCACCGATCTGAACTGCCACTCGGTAGTCTTCAAGCCAAGTTTCAGGCTTAGACTCACCAGTGAACTTGCTGACTCCTGTCGCCAACCTGAAATTGGGGGGAATAACAGCGGCTCTGATAGCTCTGCTGAAACATTCTGGGCCAGAAACATGTACTCGACTGCTCGTGGGCACTTCTCTGTCGAGTGCACCACGATGGGCTCTGTTCCGGTCGACTAACCCTTGCACGATAATGGATCGCGCGTCAAAGCCTGGCTCCCTGGGGTCAACTGGAACTCTACGCCCTGTACTGTACTGACGCCTATCATCTGGCTGCCGAGGAGCGTAAGACCCACCCCTCGGAGGGGAATAAGGCACTCGACGCCTATCATCTCGGTCGAGCCTGTCGCCATATTGATCTCGCCGATGCTCATACCCTTCGCGCCGCGGAGGCGATCTGGGGCTGTGAGCCGACTGTACCGTATTCACAGTGACAGATCGACTGTGAATCCTGTTGCGCGACTGAGACACGGCTGAATTCTGATCTCCTGCTGCCCGGAGCAGATCTCTGATCTGTAGCAAACCTCTGCCAGCTTCTGACTGCGAAGGCTGAATGGACTCTGCTATACGGGTCGCTGCTGCTAAATTCTGAATCGGGGTTCGATATACCTGAGTCGGCGGGAAGAGTTGACGTCGACTGGTGTCAGGAACTCGTTGCCGCGCGCGCTCGTCGAGTGCTCGCTGAAGGTTCTCCAGTCGAGTGCGCTCGGCCAAATTGGCCAGGCGCGCCTCCTCCAAGGCGCGAGCCTCGGGGGTTTCTCCTGCGATAGGAATACGCAGGGGATCCTCGTTCCTGCGGCGAAGCTCTTCTCTTTGCAGAGAGTCGAGTGGCTCGGGCTGGTACTCTTCGTAACCTCGAGCAGGGTCGCCGCCGTCGCCTGCTCCACCACCGCGGGCGAAGCCGGGAGGGCTATGAGGCCCGTTGACCATCAGGATTTCCGCCGCTGGATCACTGCTTCCGCATTCGGATGCAGTCTCTCCGGAGCCAGTCGACTGATCGAACAAGCCGTAGAGATATTCGTTGGGCTCGATTGCCGCAACTTGCGTAGTGGTCGACTGGCGAGCCACCGCGTGACTCACCCATCGCTGAAGCCTCGACCGACCTGAGCGCTTGCGCTGGCGGGAGACCGGGAGGGTGGAAGGAACTGACCGATACTGGGTCGACGGTTGCCGCAACAGAACGCCGCGGACACATGCGCGGAAATGCGTCGCACCGCGGACGGGGAGCGCATCAACATCGAGCGGAGCCTCTTGGAGCCATGCGGAGTCGTCGGCGATGAAGGTGAGAGTGCCGAGACGGATCTCTTGACCCTCGATCAAAACTCCAGCAGACACCATGATGAAAATACTCGGAAGAATCGCAACTTCTCCACAAAATCGCTAAAACACCTGCCCCACGGTGGGCGCCAACTGTCGTGGTTCTAAGCCTGACAGTAGAGTGGGGGGTAGGTATTGAGAGGCAAGGTCCTAGCTATGGAGAGGTTGTAAGCACAAAGGATGTACGAGTTCAGGCCCTTCTCGGAGGAAGTAACAGCCCTACGTCTCGGAGCCCGGAGGCGGTCGAGTGGATTATGAATGTATGGATTACAAGGTGCCGAACCCCCCTGCCTGTGGAGGGGGGTGGCTTATATATAGTGCGCCAGGACCCCAGCCAGCCCACGTAGGAGAAGGTTTAAGGTGAGTTAAGTCTGGGGCGTTACTGGTAACGCCCCACATAAAGTGCCTTTACTATCATAAAGTCTACTTAATTACAGGCCGTTGCGGTGCAGAGTGCCTCTTGACCTTCTGGTGGTCGAGTGCGTCTTCGTGGTCGAGTCCTTCAGGCCAGTCGAGTGTGTCCTCGTTGGTCGAGTGAACCCTCGTTGGTCGACTGGAAGGCGACCTCTTCTAGGGATGTCCTAGGGTAAGTTACTTGGGACAGGTCCGTGACCCTACCCTAGGTACATAACCCCATCAGTGGCGACCACCCATGGCGGCGTGCAGCGGCGACCACGGGCGGAGCCCCATGGAGGCGCAACGGCGACCACGGGCAGAGCCCTTTGGAGGCGCGGCGGCGACAGTCCAAGGACTCAATTGCTTTTTGAAATTGATTTCAGGGACCCGATTGCGTTTTAAAATTGATTTCAGGGACCTGATTGCTTTTTTAAAAAATTTGTAGGGGCTAATCCATAAAAAATCTATGGATGAGGCGCTGACATGTAGCCCCCACAAGTCAGTTAACAGTCAAACAAACGGTCAACCAAACAATGCATTTAGTGGTGGGCCCGACTTGTCATAAACATGTTTAATTTTTTAACAAAGAGGATTTGGGGTTTTTTGAGACAACCGACCCTCAATTTGGTAGTTATCAGCGGAAAAAATAAAACTGGTAGTTTTTTTAGAACCCTAACCCGTAAAGTAGTAGTTTTATGCTATTTACTCCTAATTTCTGGATGAACTCTGTTACTCAGTCATGTATATACACACCATCTTCAAGGTTTTCATAAATTATGAAGAGTATACAGCTACTGATCGAGAACACATCAAACAAAACAGCACGCTTTCTTTTCTGTTCCTCTTCTTTTTTCTTTTCTTGGAAAGGAATTTCAATTTTTCTTTAATTAACTTGTCATGCCAGGTTTATTGATTGCATGATGTACACTAGTAGAAAAAGGGTCAGTTGTCACGATTCGTAAGGGCCTGGTCATTACTAATTCCCTTGGCCTTTAGTTCCTGTTTTTACATGAATCGGGGCAGACGGGCCTCCACGTGGCCACTGCGGCAAGCCCAGGCAGGGGGGCCTTTGGTCCCGGTTGGTGTCACCAACCGGAACCAAAAGGCATCCACGCGTCAGCAGCTGGCTGGAGCTGGGGTTTTTTTGAAAGGGGCTAGTTTAGCGGTTTTGGGGGTTAATTTAGGTTGTTATTAGCTAGCAAATAGAGAGAAATGTCCTCTCTTATATATCTCCGAGCTTGGTTTGCCAATGCTACTGCTATGCCTAACGTTAACATGGCTTAGATTGAAGTGAAGGCAACATGTGGTGCATGTCGAAAATAATACTAATCCTAACTTGATCAAGTTTGGATTGTACTACTTTCGACATGCACCACATGCATGTTGCCTTCACTTCAATACAATTCATGTTCATTTCACCCGCTGATATATAATAACTCTTCATGCTCGCATCATGCATCATCATATATAATAACAAGTCCTACTAATTAATCATCATCATACAACTTCTACTCGTTATTAATAACAAGTCATACGATCATCATCCTCATAGTCATTGAACCAACCCTACTTAATTGTTCTTAACACATGATCATCAGTATTAGGTAGGACCTAAATACCCTCTTTAATGTAAAATAGCATAAAACAATATAGACCCTGACTCTCCATTATGGAGAATGGAGATCATCCTGTCTCCAATTCTTGCGCTTCGCTTCCTTTTGCTTCCAAGAACCTCCTTACGACTGTCCTTACATTTTTTCCATTCTTTGATTGTCATGTCTCCACTTCTTCTATAAATCCGGTATGGATAGTTGAGATTCGTAGGATGACCTGGTTGTATGTTCAAAACATCACACTAGTAGAAAAAGGGTCAAATCTGAGATACATTAGTACCGGTTTGCATTTGAGCCGGCACTAATGTGCCCATTAATGCCGGTTCAAATGGCTAGGCGGGAGGAGATCTTTAGTAACGGTTCAATGCGAATCTTTAGTACCTGTTCGTGCCACGAACCGGTACTAAAGGTGCTGGCCTGCCACCAGCATCTTTATTATCGGGTCGTGGCACGAACCGGTACTAAAGAGGTGGTTGCAGGTCTATTTTTAGTCCCACCTCGCTCCCCTGGCAAGATTTTTACCACCTTAAATATGTTACTTTCTCAAACTATCACAAGCATTTGGTCTTCATTAAACTCTATGTGTAGGATCTGTGGCTGCAATAGGAGTCTTCGCCGGTTCTTAAATCGGGGTAGATTCCTATTGACAATTTAGATTCTATACAAAAAGATCATTGATGATCAATGTATTTTTTATGTACTTCTCTGTAGCAGTATCGCGTTTTGGCTGAAAGGCGGTACTGATCAATGTATTTTTTCTGCGTTCAGATGCACAATTCAAATATGTTACTTCTCAAAGTATCACGAGCATTACGTGGGCAACTTGCGCCGTGGGGGTACGTGAACTGTTCGCTTTTCTTTCTCATGAAGAAAGAAAAAGGCGATCTAGCTTCTAGCGCTAGCGGACTCGCTTCCGCCGCCGGCCTCCGGTGGCTCCCCTCCACCAACGACTTCGGTGGACCTGTGTCCTCGGGCTTAGGTGTGAACGTTTGCTCCAGCGCCGGCGCGGAGCTTGGAAGGTAGTTCAGGAGCGGATGCAGATTGTGGTCTGCATCGGCGGCATCTGGAAGATGGTGGATCGTGTGGGTTTGTGGTTCGTCGATGGCAGGTACGGTTTTCTCCTTCGGCGTCTTTGGTGAACCACCTTGGAGGTCCGCAAAGCTGCATATCAGCGATGGAGCCGCTTCGAGCTTAGGTGTGAAGGTGATCTGCCATTGTTTCCTTTGGTGGCTGCTATGGTGGTACCAGAGGCCTATGACGGGCGTTGGTGTCAAGTTCAAAGGTTTCTTCGGTCCTGATTGTAATTTTTACTTCTTGGCTGTTGTTCCTTTAATTGTGCGAAGGCTAGCAAAAAAAGTAAATTACTGAAAAATAAATAGAAGAAAATAAATAATGCAGAAAAGAAAAAAAACTATATAAAATAATTACTCAAAAATAAATAGAAGAAAATAAATAATGCAGAGAAAAAAAACTATATAAAGCAAAAATATTCACAAAGAAACTAAATACAGCAAAAGACTACTCAGAAATAAAAAGAAGAAAAAAATAAAGCAGAAAAGAAAATACTACATAAAAAAATTACTCAAAAATAAATAGAAGAAAATAAATAATGCAGAAAAGAAAAAACTATATAAAGCAAAAAATATTCAAAAAGAAACTAAATACAGCAAAAAAATAGTTGGGGCGCTGCCCGGTGGGCCTGCCAGACCTAGGGTGTGCAAATTCAGGCCCAGAAGGGCCGGCAGGCTCACAGGGCAGCGCGCCCTAATTAGGCCCAGAATCCTACTATATAGAGGAGTTCGAAGGAGCAGCTGCGGCTGGGTTGATAAACCAGTGCGGCTTCCCTTCGCTCGGCGAGGTGGGACTAAAAATAGTGCACCGGGGGTGGCAGCGCACGAACATTAGTACCGGTTGGTGGCTCCAACCGGTACTAATGGTTGTCCTTTAGTACCGGTTGGAGCCACCAACCGGTACTAAATGCCCTCATTTCTTGCCGCTTGGCCTGGCCAAAATTGGCCTTTAGTACCGGTTGGTGGCTCCAACCGGTACTAAAGACCCCTCCTATATATATGGCACTTACGAAAATTCAGTTCGATCGACACTTCTTTTTCCACTTCTCGCGCGACATATCTATCGCCACCGTCGCTCCCGCCGCCCTCGATCGCCGCCCCCGCCGCCCGTCGTCGCCGTCCCCGCCGCCCGTCGTCGCTGTCCCCATCGTCGCCGCCCCCACCGCCCGTCGTTGCCGCCCCCGCCGACCGTCATCGCCGCCCCGTACGCCCGCGCCGGCCCCGCCACCCATCGTCGCTGCCCGTACGCCGCTCGTACCCACACACACACACACACATACACACACACAATACACACACATGTACATACACACACATACACACACAGTACTATACACACACACACATATATTGTTTTACTTATTTTCTGTTTCTATTGTTTAGATTAATGTTATATGAATTTCGTAGATAAGAATGTTAGAATGTTAATGTTAGATGAATTAGAACTAGTTTATTTTTAGTAAATGCTTAGTTGACCTAGTTGAATTAATATAACTAGTTTATTTTTAGTAACAAAATTTAGGTATATGAGATTATTTGAACTAGTTGAATTAATAGAACTAGTTTATTTTTAGTAAGAAAATTTAGGTACATGAGATTATTTGAACTAGTTGAATTAATATAACTAGTTTATTTTTAATAAATGCTTAGTTGAACTAGTTGAATTAATAGAACTAATATATTTTTAGTAAGAAAATCTAGGTATATGAGATTATTTGAACTAGTTGAATTAATATAACTAGTTTATTTTTAGTAACAAAATTTAGGTATATTAGATTATTTGAATTAGTTGAATTAATAGAACTAGTTTATTGTTAGTAAGAAAATTTAGGTATATGAGATTATTTGAACTATTTGAATTAATATAAATAGTTTATTTTTAGTAAATGCTTAATTGAACTAGTTGAATTAATATAACTAGTTTATTTTTAGTAAGAAAATTTAGGTATATGAGATTATTTGAACTAGTTGAATTAATATAACTAGTTCTTTTTAGTAACAAAATTTATTGCTAAAAATAATGTAGTACGATTAATTGCTTGAACTAAAAAAATAAACTAGTTCTATTAATTTTCTTGCTAAAAATAAACTACTTCTATATAAGTAAAATAAAGTAGTTTTATTAAATTTGCTATTCAACTACTAAGCACTTAGTATAAATAAATAAAATAATGTAGTACTTACTAAAAATAAACTACTTCTATATATATAGTAAAATTTAATAAAGTAGTTTTATTAAATCAACTAGTTCAACTACTAAGCACTAACCTAAAATCGATATCTACTAACCTAAATAAAAAATTAATACATATATCAAAAAAAATATGAACAAAAAATGCTATGAACATTATATTCATACATACATAGCCACATCCATTCATCATATAGCTACCACATTATTCATACAAACAAAAAATGCAATGAACAAAAAAATAATACAGATTATATGGAAAAAAAAAGCACTGAACAGCGGAGCCGTGGCGGCGGCGGCTCACATTGGGTGCGGCCGGCGAGGGCGACAGCGGGGGCGGCGCCGGCGTCGGTGATGGCCACGGTGGGGGGCGCGGGCCGGGGCAGGGGCGTGGCTGACAATGGCGGCGACGGTGGGGGTCGTGGCGCAGGGAGGGCGCGGCCAGGCGTGCTCGGGGGCGGCGGAGGGCGACGGCGTGGGCAGCGGATGGCATTGGCGTGGGCACGGGGGCGGCAGACAGCGTCGGCGTGGGCACGGGCGACGGTGACGTCGGCGGGGCAGCCTAGCGGCGTCGAGGAGGTCGACGCGTCGGGGGGAACTGGCGATGGAAATCTGAAAATTTCCTAAGTGGTGGCTTATATAGCAAAGGCTTTGGTCCCGGTTCGTAGCACAAACCGGCACCAATACCCCCCTTTGGTACCGGTTGGTGCCACCAACCGGGACCAAAGGTCTATTTTCAGCAGTCCAAAGGGCGGGAAGCGGAGGGCTTTAGTCCTGGTTGGTGGCACCAACCGGAACTAAAGAGGGGGCATTGGTACCGGTTTGTGCCACGAACTGGGACCAAAGGTTTGCATTGGTCCCGGTTCGTGGCACCAACTGGGACCAATGTCCTGCGGTTAGCCGCGGTGCGGTGCGATGTGTAGTCCCACCTCGCTAGCCGAGGAGCCACTAGTAGAAAAGGGGGCAATGGTCCAGGCCGGGTCAGCCCATTAGTCCCGGTTCAATCCAGAACCGAGACCAATGGGGGCATTGGACCCGGTTCGTGAGCCCCGGGGGCCGGCCGGGCCACGTGGGCCATTGGTCCCGGTTCGTCTGGACCTTTTGGTCCCGGTTGGTGGGACGAACCAGGACCAATGTGCCTTGCTCTTGGCCCACCACCATTGGTCCCGGTTGAGGGAATGAACCGTGACCAAAGGCTTCCCTTTAGTCCCGGTTCAAGCCACGAACCGGGACCAATTAATTGCCTATATATACCCCGCGAGCAGAGCACTCTCACTGCTCTGTTTTTCGTGGCCGGTGAGGAGAGAGCTTTGTGGTGCTCTAGCTCACCTCCTATGCACACGAGGTGTTCGATGGAATGCCCGAGCCACACTACTTAAGCTTTCTCCTCTCCAAGCTCCACCTCCAAGCTCCATTTTTCTCAATATTTGTCTAGGTTTAGCGGTCCGTCACGTCCCGTCCCCGTCTTCACCGCCGTCGATCGCCCGCGCCGATCTCGTCGCCGGCACCACCGTGGTGAGCCTCTTGTTCTTATCTTCTTTCTGAAAGGAAAAAAACTCTTACTTGTATGTTTATATAGATACTTGTATAATTTTCTTACTTTTATTATTGCATCTTATATAGTGCGATGGTTTTGGTATCCGCCCCCGTCGGCCCTCGTCCTGTCTATGATTCAGATGTGGTATATATTATCTTTTCATAACTATTGGTTCATTTATTGTTTATGACAATTATGCCGACCAACGTGACATAGATTTTATTTATCTAGGAGGTTGTTGAACCGGAAATTCCAACCGACCCTATTGTCGAGAGGTTAAATTTAGTTGAAGAAGAAAACAATTTGTTGAAGGAAAAAATTAGAAAAATTGAGGAGGAGAAGATGATATTGGAGTTGCATGTTGCGGATGTCGTCGATGATCACAAGATCAAGATGGATGCAATGCGCTTGAAGATTAGAAAGATTAGAAAATATGCCATTCATACCGAGGCTTGGTATCATTATGCCGTTGGATCAGTTGTTACATTGGTTGCGATTATGATCGCATTTGTTTTCGCATTGAAATGTTTTACATAGTTTCAGTGTATGGTTTAATTAATTTAGATGCTCTGCAGAGCTTTATGTTGTTAGATGAGAACTATGTATGTACTTTGGTTTTAATGTGATGATGAACTTCTATTAATTTGGTCACTTAATTATCTATTCATGATGTTCTGTAATGATTTTTGACACACTTAATTATATATAATGCACGCAGATGAACCGGCAATGGATGTACGGTTCAAGACACACCTCCGAGTACATTAAGGGCGTGCATGATTTTCTCGAAGTGGCTGAGGCAAACAAGCAGAATGGTTTTATGTGTTGTCCATGCCCTATATGTGGGAATACGAAGTCTTACTCTGACCGGAAAATCCTCCACACCCACCTGCTTTACAAGGGTTTCATGCCACACTATAATGTTTGGACGAGGCACGGAGAAATAGGGGTTATGATGGAAGACGGCGAAGAAGAAGAGTACGATGACAACTATGTGCCCCCTGAATACGGTGATGCTACTGAAGATCAAGAGGAACCAGACGATGTGCACGATGATGCTGCAACGGGCGAAGCTGCTGAAGATCAAGAGGAACCAGACGATGTGCCCGATGATGATGATCTCCGCCGGGTCATTGTCGATGCAAGGACGCAATGCGAAAGTCAAAAGGAGAAGCTGAAGTTCGATCGCATGTTAGAGGACCACAAAAAAGGGTTGTACCCCAATTGCGAAGATGGCAACACAAAGCTCGGTACCGTACTGGAATTGCTGCAGTGGAAGGCAGAGAATGCTGTGCCTGACAAAGGATTTGAGAAGCTACTGAAAATATTGAAGAAGAAGCTTCCAAAGGATAACGAATTGCCCGACAGTACATACGCAGCAAAGAAGGTCGTATGCCCTCTAGGATTGGAGGTGCAGAAGATACATGCATGCCCTAATGACTGCATCCTCTTCCGCGGTGCGTACAAGGATCTGAACGCATGCCCGGTATGCGGTGCATTACGGTATAAGATCAGACGAGATGACCCTGGTGATGTTGACGGCGAGCCCCCCAGGAAGAGGGTTCCTGCGAAGGTGATGTGGTATGCTCCTATAATACCACGGTTGAAACGTCTGTTCAGAAACAGAGAGCATGCCAAGTTGATGCGATGGCACAGTGAGGACCGTAAGAAAGACGGGAAGTTGAGAGCACCCGCTGACGGGTCGCAGTGGAGAAAAATCGAGAGAAAGTACTGGGATGAGTTTGCAAGTGAGCCAAGGAACGTATGGTTTGCTTTAAGCGCGGATGGCATTAATCCTTTCGGGGAGCAGAGCAGCAATCACAGCACCTGGCCCGTGACTCTATGTATGTATAACCTTCCTCCTTGGATGTGCATGAAGCGGAAGTTCATTATGATGCCAGTTCTCATCCAAGGCCCTAAGCAACCCGGCAACGACATTGATGTGTACCTAAGGCCATTAGTTGAAGAACTTTTACAGCTGTGGAATGGAAACGGTGTACGTACGTGGGATGAGCACAAACAGGAGGAATTTAACCTAAAGGCGTTGCTGTTCGTGACCATCAACGATTGGCCCGCTCTCAGTAACCTTTCAGGACAGACAAACAAGGGATACCACGCATGCACGCACTGTTTACTTGACACCGATAGTATATACCTGGCAAGCTGCAGGAAGAATGTGTACCTGGGCCATCGTCGATTTCTTCCGACCAACCATCAATGTCGAAAGAAAGGCAAGCATTTCAAAGGCGAGGCAGATCACCGGAAGAAGCCCGCCATGCGTACCGGTGATCACGTACTTGCTATGGTCAATGATTTACACGTAATCTTTGGAAAGGGTCCCGGCGCACTAGCTGTTCCGAGTGACGCTGGGGGACACGCACCCATGTGGAAGAAGAAATCTATATTTTGGGACCTACCCTACTGGAAAGACCTAGAGGTCCGCTCTTCGATCGACGTGATGCACGTGACGAAGAACCTTTGCGTGAATCTGCTAGGCTTCTTGGGCGTGTATGGGAAGACAAAAGATACAGCTGAGGCACGGGAGGACCTACAACGTTTGCACGAAAAAGACGGCATGCCTCCAAAGCAGTATGAAGGTCCTGCCAGCTATGCTCTTACCAAAGAAGAGAAGGAAATCTTCTTTGAATGCCTGCTTAGTATGAAGGTCCCGACTGGCTTCTCGTCTAATATAAAAGGAATAATAAATATGGCAGAGAAAAAGTTTCAGAACCTAAAGTCTCATGACTGCCACGTGATTATGACGCAACTGCTTCCGGTTGCATTGAGGGGGCTTCTACCGGAAAACGTCCGATTAGCCATTGTGAAGCTATGTGCATTCCTCAATGCAATCTCTCAGAAGGTGATCGATCCAGAAATCATACCAAGGCTAAGGAGTGATGTGGTGCAATGTCTTGTCAGTTTCGAGCTGGTGTTCCCACCATCCTTCTTCAATATCATGACGCACGTCCTAGTTCATCTAGTTGACGAGATTGTCATTCTGGGCCCCGTATTTCTACACAATATGTACCCCTTTGAGAGGTTCATGGGAGTCCTAAAGAAATATGTCCGTAACCGCGCTAGGCCAGAAGGAAGCATCTCCATGGGCCATCAAACAGAGGATGTCATCGGGTTTTGTGTTGACTTCATTCCTGGCCTTAAGAAGATAGGTCTCCCTAAATCGCGGTATGAGGGGAGACTGACTGGAAAAGGCACGCTTGGAAGGGACTCAATAATATGCAGGGACGGATATTCTTGGTCTCAAGCACACTACACAGTTCTACAGAACTCTACCTTGGTGACCCCGTATGTCGATGAACACAAGAACAGTCTGCGCTCCAAACACCCGGAGCAGTGCGACGACTGGATTACATGTGAACACATCAGGACTTTCAGCAGTTGGTTGGAAGCACGTATCAGAGGTGACAACACTGTTTGTGATGAGCTGTACTTGTTGTCCAGGGGACCATCTTTGACTGTATTGATTTGGAAAGGATACGAGATAAATGGGAATACATTTTACACGATTGACCAAGATCAAAAGAGCACCAACCAAAACAGCGGTGTCCGCTTTGATGCAACAACCGAGAGGGGAAAGGACACATATTATGGTTACATAGTGGACATATGGGAACTTGACTACGGAGTAGATTTTAAGGTCCCTTTGTTTAAGTGCAAATGGGTCAATCTGTCAGGAGGCGGGGTACAGGTAGACCCACAGTACGGAATGACAACAGTGGATCTGAAAAATCTTGGGTACACTGACGAACCGTTCGTCCTAGCCAATGATGTGGCACAGGTTATCTATGTGAAGGACATGTCTACCAGACCGAGAAAGAGAAAAGATAAGGAAGCGAATACATCATACGATGAGCCAAAGCGCCACATAGTTCTTTCAGGAAAAAGGGACATCGTGGGAGTGGAGGACAAGACAGACATGTCTGAAGATTATGAAAAGTTTCATGAAATTCCTCCCTTCAAAGTCAAGGCTGACCCCAGCATCCTGATAAACGATGAAGATTATCCATGGTTACGGCGCAATAAGCAAATGACACAAGCGAAGAAAAAGTGAAGACTTTCTCCCGCAACTATTATGATGATACCATGCCAACTTTGTAACTGACGAGTATGATACCATTGTCCGTTTTGTACATGCACATGCTATGTGGGTCAATTTATGATACCATGCCAACTTTCAACTTTTTCAGAGTTCATTTGAAATGCTTTAATGTCTTATGGTTCGGCCCTCGTAATAATTAAAAATAGCAACAATAAGTATTTTGTTGTAAGTAGAAACAAAATAAAATAAATAAAGCAAGAAAGAAAACAAAAAAACAAAAAAAGTGTTTTCAAATTTGAAAACTAATGGCACTAACAGAAAGTTTATAATTTTCCTAAAACTAAAAGCAAAAACAATTAAAAAATAAAGCAAAAAACAAAAGAAAATAAATAATGCAGAAAACAAAAGAAAAAAACAACAATAAGTATTTTGTTGTAAGTAGAAACAAAATAAAATAAATAAAGCAAGAAAGAAAACAAAAAACAAAAAAAGTGTTTTCAAATTTGAAAACTGATGGCACTAACAGAAAGTTTATAATTTTCTTAAAACTAAAAGCAAAAACAATTAAAAAATAAAGCAAAAAACAAAAGAAAATAAATAATGCAGAAAACAAAAGAAAAAACAACAATAAGTATTTTGTTGTAAGTAGAAACAAAATAAAATAAATAAAGCAAGAAAGAAAACAAAAAAACAAAAAAAGTGTTTTCAAATTTGAAAACTAATGGCACTAACAGAAAGTTTATAATTTTCCTAAAACTAAAAGCAAAAACAATTAAAAAATAAAGCAAAAAACAAAAGAAAATAAATAATGCAGAAAACAAAAGAAAAAACTGGAAAAAAATAAATATAGCAACAATAAGTAAAGAAAACAAAAAAACAAAAAAAATGCCTCCTACTGGGCCCCCACGGCCTGAATACGACTAGAAACCCTACTATGGGCCAGGATTCAGGCCCGCAGTAGGCCCAGAAGGCCCATCAGGCAAAGCAATAGCATGTAGGCCCGAAAGCCTGCGGTGGAGAGGAGCTCGAGAGGGGTGCGGCAGTGGGGCTTATAAACCACTACGCGCCCCTCTCGACTAGCGAGGTGGGACTAAACTTTGGCCCCGAGGCGGGCAGCACAGAGGCCTTTAGTCTCGGTTGGTGGCACCAACCGGGACTAAAGGGTGGGCATTAGTCCCGGTTGGTGCCACCAACCGGGACCAAAGGCCGCCGGTTCCCGCCCTTTGGGATGCCGAAAAAGAGGCCTTTGGTCCCGGTTGGTGGCACCAACCTGGACTAAAGGGGGGCATTAGTCCCGGTTGGAGTCACGAACCGGGACCAATGCCCTTCATATATATACAGCACTTAGCAGTTTTCGCCAAAATCCATCTGTTTCTTCTCGCCCCGACGCCTTCTGCTCCTCGTCGCCGTCGCCGCCGAGCCCTGCCCCGACGCCGTCAGGCTGGTCCACCTCGCCGTCACCGCCGCCGAGCCATTGCACCGACATCGTCGCTGCGTCCGCCGCCCCTGCCGGCCCCGACCCCGTCGCCGTCGCCGCGCGCGCCGCCCCTGCCCCGACCCCGTCGCCGCCGCCATCGCTGCGCGCGCCGCCCCTGCCCCGACCCCGTCGCCGTAGCCGCGCCACCCGTTCCCCGACCCCGTCGCCGTCGCCGCGCGCGCCGCCCCTTCCCCAACCCCGTCGCCGTCGCCCCGACCACACGCCGCCGCCTTCGGTCCGGCCGCCGGCGCCCTTTCCTCTTATTTTTTGTGCATTTTATGTATATGTTCTCTGTGTATATATGTATATGTTCTCTGTGTATATATGTTCATATATGCAAAAGTTAGATTTTAGAAAAACTTTATATATGCAAAAGTTTATATCTGCAAAAATTTATACATATATGTAAGTATATATGTATGTATAGATGTATGTATGTGGATACATGAGGGGGGTCGATATACCCCCTCTCCGATAGCATTTTTGTGCATTTTAGGTTAGTGTATATATATGTTGATGTATATATGCAAAAGATAGATTTTTAGAAAAAATACTATTTTTTCTGTTGATGATATGATGATGTTTTTTTTCATATATGCATTTTTTCATATATGTATTATTTTTTTAAGTTGTTAGTAGATATCGATTTTAGGTTAGTGCATTTTATCACTGATTTTAGGTTAGTTGATCAATTTAGTGCATTTTATGTTTGTTGCATTTTAGGATAGTGCATTTTATGTTAGTGGAGAGGAAAAAGTAAAATAAGGAAAAGGAAAATAAGTAGAGAAAGAAGGAGAAGAAGAAGGAGAAGACGAGGAGAGGAAGAAGAGAAAGAAGAAGAAAAAAAGAGGAGAAGAAGAAGGAATAGAGGAGCTTCTTCTCCTTTTTTTTCTCCTCTTTTTTTCTTCTTCTTCTTAATTTTTATCGGGAACGAGGGTGTCGAGGATCGCCGAGGGGTCGAGGGTCGGGAACTAGGGTAGAGGGTCGAGGGTCGTTAAGGGGTCAAGGGTCGAGGGTTTCAGGGTCGAGGGTTCGAGGTTTCTAGGGTCGAGGGATCGAGAGGGTCGAAGGAAGAAAAGAGGAAGAAGGAAGAAAGAAGAAGAAAAAGAATGAGAGGAAAAAGGAAAATAAGAAGATGAAGAAGAGGAGAGGAAGAAGAGGAGAAATAAATAAGAAGAGGAAAAAGAAGAAAAAGAAGAGGAGAAGAAGAAAGGAATAGAGGAGAAGAAGAAAAAATAGAAAAAAATTCTATTTTTTCTTCTTCTCCTCTATTCCTTTCTTCTTCTCCTCTTTTTTTCTTCTTCTTCCTTCTTCCTTCTTCCTCTTTTCTTCCTTTTCCTTAATTATTTTCCTTTCTCGTCGTTGTCGCGTCGTTGTCGATATAACCCCCTCGAGATAACTTCGACATGAGGGGCGGTCGATATAAATACCCCCCCCCTCGGCCCTCTCGCTCGACCAAAACTCTCGAGGACACCCAAACCCTAGAGAGAAAACGATGTTGGTCTCCTACCCCCTCCCGCCGCGCCCCTACCCGACAAATTAACTCTCTCGAAGCGTTGTTGTGTCGAGGCGACCCCAAACCCTAGAGAAGCAGCGTCGAGGCCACTAACATGATTCCTTATTGTGATTAGCTGGCTAGTTCTACGTTTGCCATCTGTACCATATATAAACATGTTGTAAATATTTGCAGAAACTATGGAGCACTGCCGAGACGAAGAAACAGAAGCGATATTGAGGGACATAATCGCAAATGGAAGGGATGAAGTTGCGTCATTTCTCCTCGACTCCGTTGGTCAGCTGGAAGAACGGGGTGAAGAAGAGGGCTATGTTCATGATGGCTTCGGCCCATTAATGCCGGTACAAGAACAGGACTATGTTCATGATGGCTCCGATGACACAATGGAGGAACAAGAAGGAGACCGTGCTGACTGCTCCGGTGACCGAACCGAGCCCGGCCAGGTATATATATATTAGTTAAGCCCGTGCTGACTAGTTAATTGATGCTTCCATTGTTTTGGTATATGTACACATATTAATTACTCTCGTCTTTCTTCCTTATAATTTCTAGCCCTCCGGATCGAGCACAACTTCGGTAAGGAGACGAGGCCCGAAGAAAAAGTTGAGCTCGGATGAAAAGTTTGAGATCATAGAAATCGCGCCCGACGGCGAACCGATTGAACCCATCCGGACAAGGAAGGCATTTTCTTCTCAGTGCGGGGTTCTTGTTAGGGACAAGATCCCGATCAGCATCCAGCAATGGTATAAGCCTAAGGAGGAAGACCCTGAGGTGTCTTATGTCAATGATATGCAGAAAGAAGATCTTTGGACTCAGCTGAAGGCAAATTTCACCCTACCGCCAGAGGAGGATCCGGAGAAGCCAGTTAAAGAGGAATTAATCAAGTCTTGTGCTCTTAAGAAGATGGCAACCCTAATGAGGAGGTGGAGGAAAGAGCTGAACCAGTTTGTCAAAAATAAAAAGACACCAGAATTCATCGGCAAATATGAGAAGATCAAAGATCACTGGCCCGCATTTGTGGCCCACAAGACATCGGAAAAGAGTAAGAAGATGTCGGAGACAAACAAGAAAAATGCTGCGAAGAAGACGCTTCACCATCGCACGGGGTCAGGTGGCTACCTGCAAGCCCGGCCTAAGTGGTCCAAGGCTGAGAATGATCTGCTTGAAAAAGGGATCGAACCAGAGACAATGAGATGGCCAGACCGTTGCCGGACTTGGTTCTTCGGGTCTGGCGGAACCTTGGACCCTGTAACAGGGTTTTGCCAGTGGACGGACGAGCAACTGGAAATACCAGTCAAGAACCTTCGACACTATATCGATGCAGCGCAGCGAGGGACGTTCCTTCCAAACAGGGAGAAGGACGAGCTCACAATGGCCCTTGGGAATCCTGAGCACCCTGGACGGACACGAGGCACGCCAGGCTCCATTCCGTGGAAGGTTGGTTTTCCGGACGCAGGGGGTTACAAAACCCACGAGAGGAGGAAGAAACTGGAGCAGGACCAACTGCAGGCGCTGCACGAAAGGGTAATGGGGCTAGAGGATCGAGAAGAGGAACGAGAAGCAGCAGATCGCAGCAAACGACCTGCCGAAGCTTCCCCCGAAGCTACCCCGCCATCTCAGCGGAGAAGCAGCGTGGCTTCCACCGAGCTGCTTCAGCCGGAGCATGTCTTGACGGCTCCTGCCAGCTATCCCGTGGATGGTATCACGGAGTCTCAAAATTGCCACATGATGGCGCGATGGATGACTTTGAAGGTCAAGGCGGCTGTTGGCCAAGTTTATCCTAGTGGACCCGGCACAACTTATCACTGCCAGCCGATTCCAAAAGGATATGCTAAGGTGATGGTGGATGAAATAACGGAGGGATTTGAGGACCTCGTGCTTGACCACCCTACCGGTGAAGGGGAGACTAGGCTGGGTTCTGCTCTGAAGACTCCATGCCTATGGAAGAAGGAGCTCATCAACCTTCTGAACTAGACGCCTCCGCCTCCTCCTCCTGCTCCGGCGAGTCAGGGCACTCCGCCTCCTCCACCGCCTCCTCCTCCGGCGAGTGACGATCAGGGCACGCGTGGCGGCACTCCGCCTCCTTCTCCGGCGCATGGCGGCACTCCGCCTCCTTCTCCGCCTGCGCCGGCGCTCCCGAGCAGCCAGCAGCATCCTCCTTCTCCGCCTCGCCAGCAAGGGCGGAAGAGACCCGCCGCCGCCCCGGCTGCTCCGGCGCGTCGTACTCCTTCTCCTCCGCCTCGTAAGCAAGCACGAAAGAAGACAGACGCCGCAACCGCTCCGTCTGCTCCGGCATCTAGCAGCACAACCAGAGGCGGGAGGCAATACAAATACGGTCCATCATCTCTCAAGCCTCTAGAGAAGTTACCGTACGAGAGGTCCGAGGAGGAAAACGATACGATTGTGCGGACCCACGTGAAGGAGTTCTTTGAAGGGGTGAAAGCAAAGAGACATCCACCTCCGGAGGAGAAGGTAGATCCGGTGAAAGCAAAGTGCACTATCGATGCCCTGAGGAAACCACCAAAGTCTCCACCGAGAACCAACTATGAGCGCATTACTGAACAGACATATCTCCAAGCCCAGTGGTCGGGAACTACTGTCAGTGCTAAAAGGTCAAAAGAACGAGCAAAGGGGAAAAAATTCCCAGCTCAGCGAACAAGCACAGCAATCGAGCCCCCCGCTCAATGTGTCTAATGCTCCGGGGACGGTGGCCGGTTATGGCAATCTTGACGATTACCTGCCTGACGATGCACTTCCTGATTTCTTGGAGGTGGACGAACACAGATACGAGTACAGGAAGCCTCTCGTCAAAGATGAAAAATCTCTGACAACAATGATGCGAAGATTCCATAATTGGTACATGGAAACCTGCAGAGTCTGAGGGTAAGAATGCTTTGTATCTGCATATTAAAGAGGAGCACGATCTCGTTGCAAATAATCTGTTGACTGTTTCATTTGAGGAGTTCTTCGAGTTCTTCAATCAAAAGGCCCTCGATAAATTAATGGTCTTTTGCTACTGCCTGTAAGTACTATTTCTGTCATTAAGTCTCTATATATAGCTCGGCTCTTTCATTGCATGTATTTATAATTAATTATCCTCAATATATTATGCAGATTGAAGATCGTCGAGTGCAAAAAACAAGAAATTTATGATATTGGGTTCATTAACACAAATATCATAGATGTATTTCTGGTTGAAAAGAACGTCAAAGAGGCCGAGGACAACTTGCTACAATCGTTGATCAAAAATCAAAACAAAGATACCATACTCTTTCCTTACAACGGCCCGTGAGTGTTACTGTCGTGTGCATATTCGGTTTCCCTTATTACTCAAGCGAGCTTATAGTAATGTAATTGATGAGTTATGCATGCGTGCGCAGGTACCACTATATTCTTCTGGAGATTAAGCTTGAGCGTGGACTAGTAACCGTCTTAGACTCGAGACGGAAAGATCCCAAAACCTATGCGGACATCACTGAAATGCTCAGCAAGTAAGTTCAATCGATCATTATCGCACCATATCGGCAACTTTTTGTTCATTTCCTGATATCTCAAGTAATAATAATTATTTTCTTTGTCTTGCAGGGTTTGGAAACAGTTCACCGCAGAAGCTCCGGGACTGCCGAAGGAGCTGCGATATAAATACCCGAAAGTAAGTACTACTGGCTAGCTAGTTGCGCGCATCTCCCGTTGATTCTATAGCTATACTTTCATCAATGCCATTTATAATGCTTCATTATCAGTTTGATTGACCTCTATTTCTCGTAAAGTGCTTGTGGCAGGAGGAAGGGAATGATTTCTGTGGATACTACGTGTGCGAGTTCATCCACACCGCGACTTTGAAAAACAAGCGGGGCTACTCTAGAAGACAATATGAAGTGCGTAAGCAATAATATTCACAATTTCATTTTATTACACCATCATTTCTGTTGAGTTTCATTCATATATATGTATTAATTAACCCCCTTCTTCAAATTAGACGTGGCAGATGCGGGATGAACTCCTAGAACCAGATCGCATGAAAGCAATTCAAGAGGAATTGGCGGGATTCTTTCTTGACCACGTCATCAGTAAAGCCGGAGAATACCATGTGGAAATTGATTTCAAATGCTAGGAGTTTGTAATTAAGAGATCTTATACATATTGTACATGTATGTAGCCAGTAGAGTCGGATACATGATACGAAAACTTGTTGTTCGACCAATCTCTCGGAGAAGGAGAGGTCGATCGATCACTTCTCTCGGTATGCATGACGAACTTCTGTACTGAATGGTTCTCTCGATCACTTATGTATATATAGTACGTAGCGTCGACCAAGCACGGACATAAGAGAGGACACTTCTCTCTATTAATTAGCTAGCTAACACAATATATGAAACACCTAAATTAACCCCCCAAAACCCCAACCTCCCCTCCTTTCAAAAAAAAACCCCAGCCACTGGAATGCTGACGTGTGGATGCCTTTTGGTCCCGGTTGGAGCCACCAATCGGGACCAAAGGCCCCCTCGCTGGGCTCGGCGCACAGGGCCACGTGGAGGCACATTGGTCCCGATTCGTGTTTGGACCGGGACTAATGGGTGGAGGTATTAGTAACGACCCATTAGTCCCGGTTCATGAACCGGGACTAAAGGCCCTTATGAACCGGGACTATTAGGTGTTTTTCTACTAGTGAGCGGCAGGATCGGTTTATTAGCCCTGCCCTGCCAGCTCCATTGAGCTCCTCTCAACTGTAGGCCTGTGGGCCTAATCTCGCACTACTGTGTCTGTGGGCCTGCTGGGCCTTCTGCGGGCCTGAATCCTGGCCCATGGATGGGTTTCTAGTCGTATTTAGGCCGTGGTGGCCCAGTAGGTGGATTTTTTTTAATTTTTGCCCAGTTTTTCCTTTTTTGCTTTATTTATTTTATTTTGTTTATACTTACAACAAAATACTTACTGTTGCTATTTTATTTATTTTAGGAAAATTCTTTTTGCTGATAATGTTTTGAACAGAAAATACTTTGGTAATTTTAGGTCCATAAATTTTATTTATGTTATTAAAGTTTATTTTATTTTGTTTTGTTTCTACTTATATATTTTACTAATTTTTTTATTTTATTTGGTTTCTACTTACATCATCAATTTTCATCCCTTTCTGACTTCATTTGTTATTTTTCATGCATTTACTGATTATTTTGAGCTATAAGATCCTGAAATTGAAAAGCATTTCAAATGAACTCTGAAAAGGTTGGAATTTGGCATGGTATCGTCATTTCATCCACATAGCATGTGTAAGAAAGTTGAGAGGGTTACGACAAAAACTGGATGCACTTCGTGTACCAAACGGACAATCTCTTCCGAAGTATCAGGATTTCATACGGAAACTCATATGTTACAAAGGGATTTCATTTTTTTTTAAACTTATTTGAACTCCTGACTTTTTGTGTGTTCAAAAGGCACCATTCAAAGCCACATCATCAATTTTGGACCCTTTATGACTTCATTTGTTATTTTTCATGCATTTACTGATTATTTTGAGCTATAAGACCCTGAAATTGAAAAGTAGTTCAAATGAACTCTGAAAAGGTTGAAAGTTGGCATGGTATCATAGTTTCATCCACATAGCATGTGCAAGAAAGTTGAGAGGGTTACGGCAAAAACTGGATGCACTTCGTGTACAAAACAGACAATCTCTTTAGAAGTATCAGGATTTCATACGAAAACTCATCTCTTACAAAGGGATTTCATTTTTTAAACTTATTTGAACTCCTGACTTTTTGTGTGTTCAAAATGCACCATTCAAAGACACATCATCAATTTTCAATCCTTTCTAACTTCATTTGTTATTTTTCATGCATTTACTGATTATTTTGAGCTATAAGACCATGAAATTGAAAAGCAGTTGAAATGAACTCTAAAAAGGTTGAAAGTTGGCATGATATCATCATTTCATCCACATAGCATGTGCAAGAAAGTTGAGAGGGTTACAGCAAAAACTGGATGCACTTCGTGTACAAAATGAACATTCTCTTTCGAAGTATCAGGATTTCATACGGAAACTTGTCTGTTACAATAGGCATTTCAAATGAACTACGAAAAGGTTGAAAGTTGGCATGCTATCATCATAATAGTTGTGAGAGAAAGTCTTCACTTTTTCTTCGCTTGTGTCCTTTCCTTATTGCGCCGTAATCATTTAGCAGGATGCTTGGGTCAGCCTTGACTTTGAAGGGAGGAATTTCATGAAACTTTTCATAATCTTCGGACATGTCTGTCTTGCCCTTCACTCCCACGATGTCCCTTTTTCCTGAAAGAACTATGTGGCGCTTTGGCTCATCGTATGATGTATTCGCTTCCTTGTCTTTTCTTTTTCTCGGTTTGGTGGACATGTCCTTCACATAGATCACCTGTGCCACATCATTGTCTAGGACGAATGGTTCGTCACTGTACCCAAGATTGCTCAGATCCACTGACATTCCGTACTATGGGTCTACCTGTACCCCGCCTCCTGACAGATTGACCCATTTGCACTTAAACAAAGGGACCTTAAAATCATGTCCATAGTCAAGTTCCCATATGTCCACTATGTAACCATAATATGTGTCCTTTCCCCTCTCGGTTGCTGCATCAAAGCGGACACCGCTGTTTTGGTTGGTGCTCTTTTGATATTGGGCGATCGTGTAAAATGTATTCCCATTTATCTCGTATCCTTTGTATGTCAATACAGCCAAAGATGGTCCCCTGGACAACGAGTACAGCTCAGCACAAACAGTGTTCTCGCCTCTGAGACGTGTTTCCAGCCAACTGCTGAAAGTCCTGATGTGCTCACTTGTAATCCAGTCATCGCACTGCTCCGGGTGTTTGGAGCGCAGACTGTTCTGTGTTCATCGACATACTGGGTCACCAAGGTAGAGTTCAGTAGAACTGTGTAGTTTGCTTGAGACCAAGAATATCCGTCCCTGCATATTATTGAGTCCCCTCCAAGCGTGCCTTTTCCAGTCAGTCTCCCCTCATACCGCGATTTAGCGAGACCTATCTTCTTAAGGCCAGGAATGAAGTCAACACAAAACGCAATGACATCCTCTGTTTCATGGCCCATGGAGATGCTTCCTTCTGGCCTAGCACGGTTACAGACATATTTCTTTAGGACTCCCATGAACCTCTCAAAGGGGTACATGTTGTGTAGAAATATGGGGCCCAGAATGACAATCTCGTCAACTAGATGAACTAGGACGTGCATCATGATATTGAAGAAGGATGGTGGGAACACCATCTCCAAACTGACAAGGCATTGCACCACATCCCTCCTTAGCCTTGGTATGATTTCTGGATCGATCACCTTCTGAGAGATTGCATTGAGGAATGCACATAGCTTCACAATGGCTAATCAGACGTTTTCGAGTATAAGCCCCCTCAATGCAACCGAAAGCAGTTGCGTCATAATCACGTGGCAGTCATGAGACTTTAGGTTCTGGAACTTTTTATCTGGCATATTTATTATTCCCTTTATATTCAACGAGAAGCCAGTCGGGACCTTCATACTAAGCAGGAATTCAAAGAAGATTTCCTTCTCTTCTTTGGTAAGAGCGTAGCTGGCAGGACCTTCATACTGCTTTGGAGGCATGTCGTCTTTTTTGTGCAAATGTTGCAGGTCCTCCTGTGCCGCAGCTGTATCTTTTGTCTTCCAATACACGCCCAAGAAGCCTAGCAGGTTCACGCAAAGGTTCTTCATCATGTGCATCACGTCGATCAAAGAGCGGACCTCTAGGTGTTTCCAGTAGAGTAGGTCCCAAAATATAGATTTCTTCGTCCACATGGGTGCGTGTCCTGCAACGTAACTCGGAACAAATAGTCCGCCGGGACCCTTTCCGAAGATTACTTTTAAATCATTGACCATAACAAGTACGTGATCACCGGTACGCATGGCGGGCTTCTTCCGGTGATCTGCCTCGCCTTTGAAATGCTTGCCTTTCTTTCTACATTGATGGTTGGTCGGAAGATATCGACGATGGCCCAGGTACACATTCTTCCTGCATTTGTCCAGGTATATACTTTTGGTGTTAGCTAAACAGTGCGCATGCGTGGTATCCCTTGTTTGTCTATCCTGAAAGGTTGCTGAGAGCGGGCCAATCGTTGATGGTTACAAATAGCAATGCGTGCAAGTCAAATTCCTTCTATCTGTGCTCATCACACACACGTACACTGTTTCCATTCCACAGCTGTAAAAGTTCTTCAACTAATGGCCTTAGGTACACATCAATGTTGTTGTCGGGTTGCTTAGGGCCTTGGATGAGAACTGGCATCATAATGAACTTCCGCTTCATGCACATTCAAGGAGGAAGGTTATACATACATAGAGTCACGGGCCAGGTGTTGTGTCACGCCCAATATGCGACCCTATCCAAAAGGAACTCGAAGGTCCCACCAAGGATAGACCCGCATATTGAAACGCTTTTGCAAGGTGGATATCATTACATCAACATTACATAATATATGGGGATACATACATAAGGCATACAATGCCACACGAATACAACATCACAATACATCAGAGCATCATCCGACTAGGGATGAAACACAAACAAAACCTCAAACGACATCCACCCTGCTAGCCCAGGCTGCCGACCTGGAACCTATCCCCTGATCGAAGAACAAGCAGAAGAAGAACTCAACGCAAGCAAGCATCACTCTCGCGTCATGATCATCGCATAACCTGTACCTGCAACTGTTGTTGTAGTAATCTGTGAGCCACGAGGACTCAGCAATCCCATTACCATGGGTATCAAGACTAGAAAAGCTTAAAGGGAAAGGAAGGGTTAAGTGGTGAGGCTACAGCAGCGGCTAAGCATGATATGGTGGCTAACATACGCAAATAAGAGCGAGAAGAGAGCAAGCGGAATGGTCGTGAAGCTAGCAATGATCAAGAAGTGATCCTGAACTCCTACTTACGTCAAACATAACTCAGAAACCGTGTTCACTTCCCGGACTCCGCCGAAAAGAGACCATCACGGCTACACACACGGTTGATGCATTTTAATTCGGATCTGGTGTCAAGTTATCTACAACCGGACATTAACAAATTCCCATCTGCCTATAACCGCAGGCACGGCTTTTGAAAGATTATACCCTGCAGGGGTGTCCCAACTTAGCCCATGACAAGCTCTCGCGATCAACGAAGGAATAGACCTTCTCCCAGGAAGACCCGATCAGACTCGGAATCCCGGTTTACAAGACATTTCGACAATGGTAAAACAAGACCAGCAAAGCCGCCAGATGCGCCGACAATCCCGATAGGAGCTGCACATATCTCGTTCTCAGGGCAACACCGGATGAGACATCCTACGAGTAAAACCAAACCTCGAGTTTCCCCGAGGGGGCCCCGCAGTCTACTCGGTTCGGACCAACACTTAGACAAGCACTGGCCCGGGGGGGGGGCTAAAATAAAGATGACCATCGGGTTGGCCGACCCAAGGGAAAGGGTAGGTGGTGGTGAGGCAAATGGTAAAACCAAGGTTGGGCCTTGCTGGAGGAGTTTTATTCAAAGCAAACTGTCAAGGGGGTCCCATAAATCACCCGACCGCGTAAGGAACGCAAAATTCGGGAACATAACACTGGTATGATGGAAACTAGGGCGGCAAGAGTGGAACAAAACACTAGGCAAAAGGCCGAGTCTTCCACCCTTTACCAAGTATATAGATGCATTAATAATATAAGAGATATTGTGATATCCCAACCAAAATCCTGTCCACCATGGAGAAATCTTCAACTTCACCTGCAACTAACAACGCTATAAGAGGGGCTGAGCAAAAGCGGCAACATAGCCAAACAATGGTTTGCATAGGAAAGGTGTCAAAGGTTAGAGGTTCATGGCAATTTGGGAGGCTTGATAAACAGGTAATAGGTAGCGCAGCATAGCGATAGAACGAAGCATCTAGCATAGCAATGATAGTAATGAGATCCAGGGTAGCGGTCATCTTGCCTGAAATCCCGCAAGAAAGAAGAACGAGTCCAAGAAGAAGATGAAGCCACGAAGACGAACCAAGTATAGACGAACGAATCCTCACGATCGCAACGAAACAGGAACTATCGAAAAGAAGCACACAACAAGGTAAACACACCGAACATGAACAAGACATGATGCACAACAAGCATGATGCATGACAAAGCTACATGAGGCTACTCATGGCAAGAGATGATGCAAGCAAGAGCAACACATCAAGGCAAGTTTAAATGAGGCCGGGAACAACATATAACAATTCCGGTAAGTCCTCATATGCATATTTCGAAATTGGTCCAGATCTGAACAAACCTTATGTTCAAGTTGTTAAACATCAAGTTAAGATGCACAAAGATGATCTACACAAGATTCTAATCAAGTTACATATAAAGTTCACTTAGTTTGGAGCTACGGCCTAGAAGATATGAGCAAAACAAGTTAAACATGGCATTGATGCAAAATGCACTCAAACATCAAGCAAACACCTCAAAACAAGGATGCAACATGATAATCTGAAGCTACATGCAAAATCAAGCAAGTTTCATATAGAGCACACTCAAAACGGAGCAACGGTTCAACACATGCACTCTACAAGTTTAAAGGACAAGCTGTCCAAAACAGCAACTAGGCATATTGCAAGCATCAAAACAACATGCTACAGCACCACAACATAATAACAAAATGCATGGGCATGATCTACAGGTAAAGCATTACAAAACATGAACACTGAGCTATCTCCATAAATCACTAGAACATACTCAAACACACATGGTAAGATTGCAAGTTATAACAATTTCAGACTTTGCAGAAAATAACATCACGATGCAATGTTTAGAGCTATAAAACAACATGTTCCAGGAACTTATCATGGAAAATAAGGGCATGGCATGAATCTACTAATTGCATAGATCAAAAGTCCCTTACTGACCATGAGCCAAAAAGGATCACAAAATATGATGACACCCACGTAAACATGGCAAGTTATTATACAGATTCAAACATGGTAGGAACATAATTATGAAGGCATGTAGATGAGCTTGTGCAACTCACTACAGAGCAATACATCACATGGCAAGGCACCCAACAGTAAGAAGACATATTTGTGAAGCTAAGAATGGCAATAGTAAGGTCATAGGGTGCATGGATCACTAGGAAAACACATGGAAACAACTGATCTTAATGTTAACAGGCTGGCAGCAACATTATGAAGCAACTTTAGAGCAAGATATGAACAAGATACAGCAAGCTATAAATGCTACCAGGGGCATGGATGGTTATAGCATGACATATATCAAAACATGTTTATAGAATATCTCCAGATTATGCATAGAATGATTAGTAGCAACATGTTTATATAGCATCACGAAATAACAGATTCAGCCTAGCAAAACAGCAACATCAAGTACACTACTTAACAAGCTCGATTCACTCACCACAAGTCATTGCATGACAAGATAAGCATAGCATCATCAAGAAGACATGTTTATGTAACCAACCAAGGCAAGAACAAGTCCATAGCATGCAAGGATCAACTATAGCAAGCTTGGCCAAATTGAATAACAAGTAAACAATCTGCCAGGAAACATTTTGAAGCAAAAGTAGAGCACGAAAATGACATGCTAGACTACTCCATAATTGCAACAAAGGGCACGAATGGATAGAAAATAACCATATGTTCAAAACATCCTTACTGAAGTATCTCAAAATATGCACGGATCTCTCTGTAGCATCAAGTTTACATGGCATCAAAATAACAGCAGAACAGGGACTAAAATCAGCAATATCACGATGTCTAGTTTGCATGCTTGTGCTAGTCACCACATTGATCACAAAAATACATGGTAAGCACCTCTGTAAAGAAGACATAGCATAGTTCAAAACACATGAAGACATCAACCTCATAGGATGCACACATCAATCATGGCAAAAATGACAAAAGAGCTCGTTCTGATAACAGACAGCAGAAAACATTATAAAGCACTCTTACAACAATGATTCAGGCATCAAGATGACCTCAAATGAATATGATGCAATGGAATGAAATGATGAACTCGTCGGGACGAACAATTTGACATATTACACGCACGAAACGGAGCTGCGGATGCAAAGATACGGTAGGTCAAACATGGCATGAAAATTACACAGATTCAGGGACTTGGCAGTTTCTGGAAAAAAAATGGATGAGCGCAATATAGCTGAATGTCACACGGGGCGGGGAAAAGAGGGTTGCTCAACAGCGGGCCGCTGGGCCGGAGGGGAAAAAGGGAGGCTGGGCCGGGCCTGGGCCGGTCGGAGCTGGGCCGGCCCAGGAGGGAGGCAAACGGGAGGCCGGCCGGATCGGGGCACCTCCCCGATCGGGCTGGAGAGCGGCGACGGCGGCGCTGCGGCGGAGGAGCGGTGGCCGGGGACGGCGTGGGAGGCGACGTGGCAGGCTCAGATTCGTCGAGGGATGGCGGCGGACGTGTCCGGCCGTCGGCGGACATGTCCGGCGGCGCGGAGGGGGAGCTGCTAGGGTTTCATCCGCGAAAATGGAAGGGGTGGACGTTTTTATAGGTAGAGGGAGCTAGAAGAGTCCAAATGAGGAGCGGTTTTCGGCCACGCGATCGTGATCGAACGACCGAGAGCATGGAGGGGAGTTAGATGGGTTTTGGGCCACTTTGGAAGGGGTGTTCGGCTGCAAAGAGAGAGGCTTTTACGGTTACCCAGTTAACCGTTGGAGTACCAAACGACCTCCAAATGGCACGAAACTTGACAAGCGATCTACCGGTGCTGTACCAAGGCCACTTGGCAAGGCTCGGGTCATTCTGAGAAAGTTTAACACCCGCTCACAACGAGAGACAAAAGGGGAACGCCAGAGGGCATAGGAGCGACGGATTGCAAAACGGACAACGGGGAAAATGCTCGGATGCATGAGACGAACACGTATGCAAAATGAAATGCACATGATGACATGATAAAATGCAACACGCAAGCAAATGACATGGCAACGATGGCGAATTACTGAAGGACACCTGGCGCATCGAAACCGGGGCGTTACATGTTGTGATTGCTGCTCTGCTCCCCGAAAGGATTAATGTCATCCGCGCTTAAACCAAACCATACATTCCTTGGGTCACGTGCAAACTCGACCCAGTACTTTCTCTCGATTTTTCTCCACTGCGACCCGTCAGCGGGTGCTCTCAACTTCCCATCTTTCTTACGATCCTCACTGTGCCATCGCATCAACTTGGCATGCTCTTTGTTTCTGAACAGTCGTTTCAACCATGGTATTATAGGAGCATACCACATCACCTTCGCAGGAACCCTCTTCCTGCGGGGCTCGCCGTCAACATCACTAGGGTCATCTCGTCTGATCTTATACCGCAATGCACCGCACACCGAGCATGCGTTCAAATCCTCGTACGCACCGCGATAGAGGATGCAGTCATTAGGGCAAGCATGTATCTTTGCACCTCCAATCCTAGAGGGCATACGACCTTCTTTGCTGCGTACGTACTGTTGGGCAATTCATTATCTTTTGGAAGCTTCTTCTTCAATATTTTCAGTAGCTTCTCAAATCCTTTGTCAGGCACAGCATTCTCTGCCTTCCACTGCAGCAATTCTAGTACGGTACCCAGCTTTGTGTTGCCATCTTTGCAATTCGGGTACAACCCTTTTTTGTGATCCTCTAACATGCGATCGAACTTCAGCTTCTCCTTTTGACTTTCGCATTGCGTCCTTGCATCGACAATGACCCAGCGGAGATCATCATCATCGGGCACATCGTATGGTTCCTCTTGATCTTCAGCAGCTTCCCCCGTTGCAGCATCATCGGGCACATCGTCTGGTTACTCTTGATCTTCAGTAGCTCCCCCCGTTGCAGCATCACCGTATTCAGGGGGCACATAGTTGTCATCGTCCTCTTCTTCTTCGCCGTCTTCCATCATAACCCCTATTTCTCCGTGCCTCGTCCAAACATTATAGTGTGGCATGAAACCCTTGTAAAGCAGGTGGGTGTGAAGGATTTTCTGGTCAGAGTAAGACTTCGTATTCCCACATTTAGGGCATGGACAACACATAAAACTGTTGGGGAACGTAGCAGAAATTCAAAATTTTCCTACAAGTCACCAAGATCTATCTATGGAGAGACTAGCAACGAGAGAGAGGAGAGTTCATCTACATACCCTTGTATATCGCTAGGCGGAAGCGTTCAAGAGAACGGGGTTGAAGGAGTCGTACTCATCGTGATCCAAATCACCGGAGATCCTAGTGCCGAACGGACGGCACCTCCGTGCTCAACATGCGTACAGCCCGGTGACGTATCCCATGCCTTGATCCAGCCAGGAGAGAGGGAGAGGTTGAGGAAGACTCCGTCCAGCAGCAGCATAACGGCGTGGTGGTGATGGAGGAGTGTGGCAATCCTGCAGGGCTTCGCCAAGCACCGCGGGATAGGAGGAGTACTTGGGAGAGGGGGAGGGCTGCACTAGAACTTGGGTGCGGCTGCCCTCCCAACCCCCACATATATATAGGTGCAAGGGAGAGGGGGACCGGCCACCTCAGATCCAATCTGAGGAGGGGGCGGCGGCCAGGGGGGTTGCCTTGCCCCCCAAGGCAAGGGGGCGCCCACCTTTAGGGTTTCCCCCAAGCCCTAGGCGCCTTGGGCCTTGGTGTGGGGCGCACCAGCCCACCTGGGGCTGGTCCCCTCCCACACTTGGCCCACACAGCCCCCTGGGGCCGGTGGCCCCACTTGGTGGACCCCCGGGACCCTCCCGGTGGTCCCGGTACATTACCGATAACACCCGAAACTTTTCCGGTGACCAAAACAGGACTTCCCATATATAAATCTTTACCTCTGGACCATTCCGGAACTCCTCGTGACGTCTGGAATCTCATCCGGGACTCCTAACAACATTAGGTAACCACGTATATCTATTCCCTATAACCCTAGCGTCATCGAACCTTAAGTGTGTAGACCCTACGGGTTCGGGAACCATGCAGACATGACCGAGACGTTCTCAGGTCAATAACCAACATCGGGATCTGGATACCCATGTTGGCTCCCACATGTTCCATGATGATCTCATCGAATGAACCATGATGTCGAGGATTCAATCAATCCCGTATACAATTCCCTTTGTCTAAGGGTATAGTACTTGCCCGAGATTCGATCGTCGGTATGCCGATACCTTGTTCAATCTCGTTACCGACAAGTCTCTTTACTCGTTCCGTAACACATCATCCCGTGATCAACCCCTTGGTCACATTGTGCACATTATGATGATGTCCTATCGAGTGGGCCTAGAGATACCTCTCCGTCAACCGGAGTGACAAATCCTAGTCTTGATTCGTGCCAACCCAACAGACAGTTTTGGAGATACCCGTAGTGCACCTTTATAGCCAACCAGTTACGTTGTGACGTTTGGTACACCCAAAGCATTGCTAAGGTATCCGGGAGTTGCACAATCTCATGGTCTAAGGAAATGATACTATACATTAGAAAAGCTCTAGCATACGAACTACAAGATCTTTGTGCTAGGCTTAGGATTGGGTCTTGTCCATCACATAATTCTCCTAATGATGTGATCCCGTTATCAACGACATCGAATGTCCATGGTCAGGAAACCGTAACCATCTATTGATCAATGAGCTAGTCAACTAGAGGCTTACTAGGGACATGGTGTTGTCTATGTACCCATACATGTATCTGAGTTTCCTATCAGTACATTTATAGCATGGATAATAAATGATTATCATGAACAAGGAAATATAATAATCATAACTAATTTATTATTGCCTCTAGGGCATATTTCCAACAGTCTCCCACTTGCACTAGAGTCAATAATCTAGTTCACATCGCCATGTGATTAACACTGACAGGTTACATCCCCATGTGACCAACATCCAAAGAGTTTACTAGTGTCACTAAACTAGTTCACATCACCATGTGATTAAGACTCAATGAGTTCTGGGGTTTGATCATGTTTTGCTTGTGAGAGAGGTTTTAGTCAACGGGTCTCCAACATTCAGATCCGTATGTATTTTGCAATTCTCTATGTCATATTGTAAATGCTGCTTCCACTCTCCACTTGGAGCTTTTCCAAATGGTTGCTCCACTATACGTATCCGGTTTGCTACTCAGAGTTATTCGGATTGGTGTTAAAGCTTGCATCAACGTAAACCTTTACCCGAACTCTTTATCACCTCCATAATCGAGAAGCATGTCCTTATTTACTCCAAGGACAATTTTTGACCGCTGTCCAATGATCCGTTCCTGGATCATTCTTGTACCCCTTGACTGACTCATGGCAAGGCACACTTCCGGTGCGGTACACAGCATAGCATACTATAGAGCCTACGTCTGAAGCATAGGGGACGACCTTCGTCCTTTCTCTCTCTTCTGCCATGGTCGAGCTTTAACTCTTAACTTCATACCTTACAACTCAAGCAAGAACTCCTTCTTTGACTTATCCATCTTGAACACTGTCGGTGTCAAAACCGGCGGATCTCGGGTAGGGGGTCCCAAGCAGTGCGTCTTAGGATCAATGGTAACATGAGGCAAGGGACACAATGTTTACCCAGGTTCGGGCCCTCTCGATGGAGGTAAAACCCTACTACCTGCTTGATTGATATTGATGATATGGGTGTTACAAGAGTTGATCTACCACGAGATCAGAGAGGCTAAACCCTAGAAGCTAGCCTATGGTATGATTGTTGTTGTCTATCTCTATCGACTAGCCTGGCCCTGGTTTATATAATGCACCAGAGGCCTAGGATAACAAGAGTCCTAGCCGAATACGCTGATGGGGGAGGATTCCTTGTCTTGTTCGCCAAGTCTTGTGGATTCTTCCTTGTATGCGGTAGCTGTCCGGACTGGCCCATGAGTATACGGCCATGGGGGTCCTCGGCCCAATCCAACTGATCGAGAGACGACGTGTTGAGTATCCCTTAATCCAGGACACCGTCAGTAGCCCCCTGAACCGGTCTTCAAGTTGGGGACGCTCCTCGATTCTTCCGAACTGTTTCTTCATCTTCGGTCATCGGTCTTGAAAACTGGTTCAACAAATCTTCTCATCTTCGATCTTGAGGATCGCGAAGTAAATCCGAAGAGTTTATACGTCGGGTATCCGAGGTGCCCCTTTAAGTTTCCGGCCTTTATCAATGCCTTGTTATTATTATGCCACACCTCAGGTTTGAAGTTATTCCGAGCGGCAGTGTCCTCTTGCATCCGAGCTCCAACGCCGGATTGCATTCAAGGTATCTTTTGCAGGCAAGCACCAATGTCGGACTGCTTCCGAGCTCCAACGCCGGAATTTATCCAAGCTCAAACGTCGGACTGTCTCCAAGCTCCAACGTCGGACTGTATCCGAGCTCCAACGCCGGACTATATCCGAGATGTCATAGATCATCTGGGTTCAAAAAGTTGAAGGAGTTTAGCCGAGCTTAATGCCGGAAATGCCCTCTATGGAGCCAGCCACTAGCATCCGAGCTTTATGTCGGACTGCTTCAGGGGTGTTTATTGTAGTCGAGCACCAATGCCCGACCGTATCCGAGCTCCAACGCTGGACTATGTCCAGGATGCACCTGAAGGAAAAGATGAAACCGCTGATCCTAGGAGCCCCTGAGACTCAGCTCGATGCGCGAAATCGGACTGAGGATCAACTCCTAGCTTGGCAGCATACATAGGAATAGAAACGCGGTGTGCAAAGTCCTCGAGACTCAGGTTGGGTGCGGCCGACCAACCTGAGGATAATAATCTCCTCGAAAACTATATTGCACTTTTAATTTTCTGCATTGGATTGCCAATGCAGTAGCCCCCGAGACACTGGTCGGGTGGCAACACCAGATTAGGGGATCGATATGCCCTTTCAATATTTGTAAATAATAAGCCCGAAGCCTAGTAGTCCCCGAGCCTTAATGCGGGCACGGGAGGCCGAATTAAGGATCGATACCCATAGTAAAATCACAAGGTATGTGTAATGACTCTATGTATCCAAGTACTTTACGTCATTAACACTCGGATCCGCATTGTACAAAACTTTGTTGACCGACCATCGGCTTCAACCTCCTCGGCCAATAGCCGAGGAGTGTTTGTCCTACTTTATAAAGCCTTTATCAGGGCGAAGATTTACGACAAACAAGGCAATCTGGCCGTACGGTTTTATAAAGAAAGGTACGCAGAGAGATATGTTATATTGTTGTTTAACATAGGAAATGTCTTCCAAAGAAAATAGTTCCGCTATCGGTTCCTTTCTTTGGGTTGTCATGCTAAGCATGATCATGAAACCTCAACTCCAATGTAAGAGCAAAATATCGAGGATTTAGTTTGGGAGGCCAGTTAATAGCCCCCGGGAGTGTTCGGCGACAGTCGAGGTCAAGCCGTAAACACTTCGGCCATTGTTATGAATGGCCCGTCGTTTAACACCGTCATCGGATCGCTGACCAGTTTACGCTTATTGTGACAGTCAGTTTTCGGCTTTCTCCACTGAGGTGCTTAACCATGTGAGCTGGAAGCACAATCGCAGTGGCTCTCCCTTTGCACACCTAGCCGAACAAAGCGAAACATAGGAGGCAAGCGCAGGAGCCGCGCAACCCAACTATTGACCGAAGACATAATTCGAAACCGATGCATATATAGCAATATCCAAGAATGTTTTTGCTAAATCTCTAAAGGTGTCCAGCGTGGCACTGCGAGACTTGTGCTGAAAACACACAAATAGTTTAAAAGTGCCATAAGCTTGGAAAACCAAGAAAAACGTCAGTAAAAACGTAACGTCCGAACAAGATCAAGTGTTCGGTGCCAATCCGAAAATTGGCCTTAGCAAAAGAAGTGCTTCTGTCGTTCTTTAACATGATACATCTTATCTCAAGACTTCAAGCGGGTCAGCCTACGGCTTCAACCTCCTATCCCGAGGGCGGAGTACTTCTCATTAGGCCAGTTTAGCAAACTAAACTCTAGCGCTTTGAGAGAGAAATTAGGCTCCCCGGCTAGTGACCACACGCTCGTGTTGAAAAAATGAGTGATAGATAATAATAGTAATAAAACTTTGCAACGACTAAGAAGAAGAACACTTATCATAAAACGGCTCATATAAATTTCAGAGCCCCCAAGTGACTTGGGTAAAAGAATGATTGCATGTACCGAAGTACTTATATCATATCTATGTTCAACCGAACTTTTAAACGCGTCTTAACCGACCGTCGGCTTCTCCCTCTTCGATCATGGACCGAAAAGTGTTATGTACTCCATCTGTTGAGAATATCGACGGTGTTTCCAATAACCAGGCAACCAGGCCATAAGGCTGTAACAGACAAAGCGCGCTCAGGGAACTTATGTTATATTACTGCGAAGTGTAAGAAGCATCTTCGAAGAAAATAGTACCCCCATCGATACCTTTCTTCGGTGCTCATTGTTATTATGAGACTTGTGCAATAGATTTTTTGTACTCATGAGTTTCGTTGTGTGCCGACCATCATTGAAAACTATAAGAGCGCTAGCTTTCGGCTTCACCCAGTAGGAGGTCCGGCTCGGATGACCCGATCGTGACAATCGCAGAGATGCTCCCTTTACTCCCTAGCCGAACAATCGAGAACGTAGGGGTAAACACAGGAGCAAGGCAACCCAGCTTGCAAATCTCTTAAGTCAATATGGTGCATATTGTGGCGTAATACACGAACAAGGAACGAAGTCGTACAAGTATAATCATATGCAAGAGGAAAAGGCTTCATGAAGGAAGCCCCCAAGTAAACGGGGTATTGGAATTTAAGCGTCACAAACAAAGTTTGGACAAGAAAAAAAAATTACAAGCAACATTTTTCCAAAAAAAAAAGTATAATGCTTGGTCGAACCGAACACAAGTTAGAAATTAAAGCTTTGAGCATGAAAGTGACTTAGCTGGTTAATGTGTTCGGTATTGATGACGTGGTCCGAGCTTGATACGGGACAAGGTTCCATCCCCCAAGCCGGTCCCGAGGTGGCGGAGCGGAGAGCTCGACACGCCGAAGTGGTGACATAGCACGGTCAATGCAGGACGGCAGGATGGTGCCGAAGTCCGGCATGGGGTAATGAAGTGTTGACGAAGCCCCCCGTCCAGCCGAGGTGACGCCAAAGGATATAGTCCGGCTGGATCATTTTCCTGTGCACAAAAAATAGTGCAAACCGGAGATAATAGTTATAATAATAAAAAAATCGTTGCATAACAAATAATTTATGCAAGTGAGTAATAAAAGATATATGGCCTGGCGCCAAAGTCAATGTCGATGCAGGGCGGCGGCGTGATGCGTTAAAGGCATGGCAAGGCCTGAATTCACAGGTCGGTTCGAGTTTCGGATGCGGCATTCGCCGGACTACGTACGAAAACTGACCGAACCACCATGCGGCCGTCGTTAATGCGGCCACCATTTGATAGACCTGCGTACATGTGATGGACAAACCAGAGTAATAATTCGTTGGAAAAAATGAACCCAAACAAGCAAAAAATACTAGGATTAATAGCACCTGGCTTATTTGTTGTAGCAATCCGAAGAAAGGTGATTTCCAAAATTGGGACTCGATCCGCACACCTATCGCCTGATGGGTGATAAAGCAACGGTATGGCGATGCTGGCAAAGGTTGGCTCACCGAGGCAAAGTCCTCGGTCCAGCTAACGTGACGGAGCTGGTCGGCCAGCGACGCCGAAGTCTCCGGAGTAGGTTGATGAAGAGATGATGAAGCCCCTGGTCCAGCTAACGTGATAAAGCCTCGGGGTCAGCCGATGAGTCGAAGTAGGTCGGCATGATGGACACCAGCTTGAAGAAGCAACAGTGCGGCCCTGCAGATGCAGGTCATGACGTGGTCGATGCCGGCTTGATGAAGTGACCGTGCGGCGATGCAGGTGTGCCCGCTCCATGTAATCTGTGGGGCGGCGATGTTGGTGATGATTTATCCTTAGCGAAGCCAGACTCTTGTTCGGCTTGCCCAGATGATGATCCGAAGAAGTTGAGCGCGGCTCAACAAAGTGACGTCATGTCTAGCGCAGGTCGGCAGCCGTGGAGCAATATTGCCGGATTGGTTTGACACCAGCATGATGTCGAAGATCATGTTCAAAAGATTTTAAGGTTAACGGGATGTGTTCGGGAACAAAACATGATACCCCATACGAAACTTCCTTCAAAAAGGATGTCCAAATTCCTGTTCATAAAAAAGACGAACTCGGGTCGGATTCGTTTTCATGCAGAAAACAGATCCGAAAAGTGATGCACTAATCGGAAGGTTCCCGGAGTTTGGACGGTCGGATCGAGCTGAAATTTTGGGAGGTGGTAGATATAGGAATTCCGCAGCCGATCAACGGCTGGATCTTCCAAAGGACGTCCGAACTAGAAGCTGGATACCACGCTCTAAACTCGTCCGGATTCTCGTCCAGATTCAACAAGGCTCCGGTATATCGGAGATTGCCGGAGATTCCTCCATCGGAACTCGACGAAATTTTTGCAGGGTTGTTGTAGACTTAATTCCGCATAATTTCACCGAAGTAATCGTTTAGGCGACACTCGAGGAGGCGGTGGCGGCGGATGCAAGTTCGCTGTCCAGAAAAACAGCACGGTCGCCTAAGGGCAATGTTGACGTAGAGCCCCCGAGCTCCATGGATTACTCCTTCATGATCTTGATAGAGATCGGAGTTTGTGTTGATGAAGGCCCTCATCCGAACATGACGATGGGAGGTAGGGCGTAGTCCTCGGTCAAGCCAAGGTGACCAATCAAGCTGGTGACGAAGAAGCCGACGTCGCAGTTGACCTGCAGTCGAGCCATTGATCCTTTCGCCGATCACACAGCGGAACTCTCAATGAAAGCACCAATATCGATGTCAAAACCGGCGGATCTTGGGTAGGGGGTCCCAAGCAGTGCGTCTTAGGATCAATGGTAACAGGAGGCAAGGGACACAATGTTTACCCAGGTTCGGGCCCTCTCGATGGAGGTAAAACCCTACTTCCAGCTTGATTGATATTGATGATATGGGTGTTACAAGAGTTGATCTACCACGAGATCAGAGAGGCTAAACCCTAGAAGCTAGCATATGGTATGATTTTTGTTGTCTATCTCTATCGACTAGCCTAACCCCGGTTTACATAATGCACTAGAGGCCTAGGATAACTAGAGTCCTAGCCGAATACGCCGGTGGGGGAGGAGTCCTTGTCTTGTTCGCCAAGTCTTGTGGATTCTTCCTTGTATGCGGTAGCTGTCCGGACTGGCTCATGAGTATATGGCCATGGGAGTCCTCGGCCCAATCCAACTGATCGGGAGACGACGTGTTGAGTACCCCCTAATCCAGGACACCGTCAAACATCTTCAAGATCATGTCAAGGTATGTGCTCATTTGAAAGTACCATTTAGCGTTTTTGATCTATCCTCATAGATCTTGATGCTCAATGTTCAAGCAGCTTATTCCAGGTTTTCTATTGAAAAACACTTTCAAATAACCCTGTATGCTTTCCAGAAATTCTACATCATTTCTGATCAACGATATGTCAACAACATATACTCATCAGAAATTCTATAGTGCTCCCACTCACTTCTTTGGAAATACAAGTTTCTCATAAACTTTGTATAAACCCAAAATCTTTGATCATCTCATCAAAGCATACATTCCAACTCCAAGATGCTTACTCCAGTCCTTAGAAGGATTGCTGGAGCTTTGCATATTTGTTAGCGTCTTTCAGGATTGACAAAACCTTCTGGTTGTATCACATACAACCTTTCCTCAAGGATATCATCGAGGAAACAATGTTTTGACATCCTATCTGCAAGATTTCATAAATCATGCAGTAATTGCTAATATAATTCCAACAGACTCTTAGCATCGCTACGAGTGAGAAAGTCTCATCGTAGTCAACTCCTTGAACTTGTCGGAAAACATCTTAACAACAAGTCAAGCTTTCTTAATGGTGATACTTACCATCGTTGTCTGTCTTACTCTTAAAATCCATCTGTACCCAACAGCCTTACGACCATCAAGTATTTCTTCCAAAGTCATGGATCCTTTCTCGGATTTTATGGCCTCGAGCCATTCATCGGAATCCGGGCCCACCATTGCTTCTCCATAGCTCGTAGGTTCATTGTTGTCTAGCAACATGACCTCTAAGACATGATTGCGTACCACTCTGAAGTAGTACGTGTCCTTGTCGACCTACGAGGTTCGGTAGTGACTTGATCTGAAGCATCATGATCACTATCATCAGCTTCCACTTAAATTGGTGTAGGTGCCACATGAACAACTTCCTATGCCCTGCTACACACTGGTTGAAGTGATGGTTCATTAACCTCATGAAGTCTCCACCATCCTCCCACTCAATTCTTTCGAGAGATTTTTTTTTCCGAGAAAGGACCCGTTTCTAGAAACAATTACTCTTGCTTCCGGATCTGAGATAGGAGGTATACCCAACCATTTTGGGTATCTTATGAAGATGTATTTATCCGTTTTGGGTTCGAGCTTATCATGATGAAACTTTTCCGCATAAGCATCGCAGCCCCAAACTTTCAAGAAACGACAGCTTAGGTTTCTCTAAACCATAGTTCATACGGTGTCATCTCAACGGAAATACGTGGTGCCCTATTTAAAGTGAGTGCGGTTGTCTCTAATGCCTAACCCATGAACGATAGTGGTAATTCAATAAGAAACGTCATGTCATGCACCATATCCAATAGGGTGCAACTACGATGTTCGGACACACCATCACACTATGGTGTTCCAGGCGGTGTTAGTTGTGAAACAATTTCCACAATGTCTTAATTGTGTGCCAAAGCTCGTAACTCAGATACTCATCTCTATGATCATATCATAGACATTTTATCCTCTTGTCACGATGATCTTCAACTTCACTCTGAAATTACTTGAACCATTCAATAATTCAGACTTGTGTTTCATCAAGTAAATATTCAGTATCTACTCAAATCATCCGTGAAGCAAGAACATAACGATATCCACTGCGTGCCTCAACACTCATTGGACTGCACACATCAAAATGTGTTACTTCCAACAAGTTGCTATCTTGTTCCATCTTACTGAAAACGAGGCTTTTCAGTCATCTCGCCCATGTGGTATGATTTGAATATCTCAAGTGATTCAAAATCAAGTGAGTCCAAACTATCCATCTGCATGGAGTTTCTTCATGCGTATACACCAATAGACATGGTTCGCATGTCTCAAACTTTTCAAAAACGAGTGAGTCCAAAGATCCATCAGCATGGAGCTTCTTCATGTGTTTTATAACAATATGACTTACATGGCAGTGCCACAAGTAAGTGGTACTATCATTACTATCTTATATCTTTTGGCATGAAAATGTGTATCACTACGATCGAGATTCAATAAACCATTCTTTTAGGTGCAAGACCATTGAAGGTATTTATTCAAATAAATAGAGTAACCATTATTCTCCTTAAATGAATAATCGTATTGTGATAGACATAATCCAATCATGTCTATGCTCAACGCAAACACCAAATAACAATTATTTAGGTTTAACACCAATCTCGATGGTAGAGGCAGCGTGCGATGCTTGATCACATCAACCTTGGAAACACTTCCAACACATATCGTCAGCTCACCTTTAGCTAGTCTCCGTTTATTCTGTAGCTCTTTTATTTTGAGTTACTAACACTTAGCAACTGAACCGGTATCTTAATACCCTGGTGCTACTAGGAGTACTAGTAAAGTACACATTAACATAATGTATATCCAATATACTTCTATCGACCTTGCCAGGCATCTCATCTACCAAGTATCTAGGGTAATTCTGCTCCAGTGGTTGTTCCCCTTATTACATAAGCACTTAGTCTCGGGTTTGGGTTCAACCTTGGGTTTCTTCACTAGAGCAGCAGTTGATTTGCCGTTTCATGAAGTATCCCTTCTTGCCCTTGCTCTTCTTTAAACTAGTAGTTTCACTAACCATCAACAATTGATGCTCCTTCTTGTTTTCTACTTTCGCGGTGTCAAACATCGCGAATATCTCAAGGATCATCATATCTATCCCTGATATGTTATAGTTCATCACGAAGCTCTAGTAGCTTGGTGGCAATGTCTTTGGAGAAACATCACTATCTCATCTGGAAGATTAACTCCCACTCTATTCAAGTGATTGTCGTACCCAGACAATCTGAGTACAAGCTCAACGATTGAGATCTTCTCCCTCATCTTATAGGCTAGAAAACTCTTCGAGGTCTCATACCTCTTGACGTGGGCACGAGCCTAAAATCCCAATTTCAGCCCCCGAAACATCTCATATGTTCCGCGACGTTTCGAAAACGTCTTTGGTGCCTCAACTCTAAACCGTTTAACTGAACTATCACGGTGTTATCAAAACGTGTATGTCCGATGTTCGCAACATCCACAGACGACGTTTTGGGGTTCAGCACACTGAGCGGTGCATTAAGGACATAAGCTTTCTACTATCCGCATAATCGCTACTATCAACTTTCAACTATATTTTCTCTAGGAACATATCTAAAACAGTAGAACTAAAGCACGAGCTATGACATAATTTGCAAAGGGTTTTTGACTATGTTCAGGATAATTAAGTTCGTCTTATGAACTCCCACTCAGATAGACATCCCTCTAGTCATCTAAGTGATTACATGATCCGAGTCAACTAGGCCGTGTCCGATCATCACGTGAGACGGACTAGTCATCATCGGTGAACATCTTCATGTTGATCGTATCTACTATACGACTCATGCTCGACCTTTCGGTCTCTTGTGTTCCGAGGCCATGTCTGTACATGCTAGGCTCGTCAAGTCAACCTACGTGTTTCGCGTGTGTAAATCTGTCTTACACCCGTTGTATGTGAACGTTAGAATCTATCACACCCGATCATCACGTGGTGCTTTGAAACGACGAACTTTCGCAACGGTGCACAGTTAGGGGGGACACTTTCTTGAAATCTTAATGAGGGATCATCTTATTTACTACTGTTGTTCTAAGAAAATAAGATGCATAAACATGATAAACATCACATGCAATCAAATAGTGACATGATATGGCCAATATCATTTTGCTCCTTTTGATCTCCACCTTCGGGGCTCCACGATCATCATCGTCACCGGCATGACGCCATGATCTCCATCATCATGATCTCCATCATCGTGTCTCCATGAAGTTGTCTCGCCAACTATTACTTCTACTACTATGGCTACCGGTTAGCAATAAAGTAAAGTAATTACATGGCATTGTTCAATGACACGCAGGTCATACAATAAATTAAGACAACTCCTATGGCTCCTGCCGGTTGTCATACTCATCGACATGCAAGTCGTGATTCCTATTACAAGAACATGATCAATCTCATATATCACATATCATTCATCACATTCTTCTTGGCCATATCAATCACATAGCATACCCTGCAAAAACAAGTTAGACATCCTCTAATTGTTGTTTGCATGTTTTACGTGGTTGTTATGGGTTTCTAGCAAGAACGTTTCTTACCTACGCAAAAACCACAACGTGATATGCCAATTGCTATTTACCCTTCATAAGGACCCTTTTCATCAAATCCGATCCGACTAAAGTGGGAGAGACTGGCACCCGCTAGCCACTTTATGCAACAAGTGCATGTCAGTCGGTGGAACCTGTCTCACGTAAGTGTACGTGTAAGGTCGGTCCGGGCCGCTTCATCCCACAATGCCGCCAAATCAAGATTGGACTAGTAACGGTAAGCATATTGAACAAAATCAACGCCCACAACTACTTTGTGTTCTACTCGTGCATAGAATCTACGCAATAGACCTAGCTCATGATGCCACTGTTGGAGAACGTAGCAGAAATTCAAAATTTTCCTACGAGTCACCAAGATCTATCTATGGAGAGACTAGCAACGAGAGAGAGGAGAGTGCATCTACATACCCTTGTAGATCGCTAAGCGGAAGCGTTCAAGAGAACGGGGTTGAAGGAGTCGTACTCGTCGTGATCCAAATCACCGGAGATCCTAGTGCCGAACGGACGGCACCTCCACGTTCAACACACGTACAGCCCGGTGACGTCTCCCACGCCTTGATCCAGCAAGGAGAGAGGGAGAGGTTGAGGAAGACTCCGTCCAGCAGCAGCATAACGGTGTGGTGGTGATGGAGGAGCGTGGCAATCCTTCAAGGCTTCGCCAAGCACCGCGGGAGAGGAGTACTTGTGAGAGGGGGAGGGCTGCGCCAGAACTTGGGTGCGGCTGCCCTCCCAACCCCTACATATATATAGGGGCAAGGGAGAGGGGGGCCGCCCCCCTCAGATCCAATCTGAGGAGGGGGCGGCGGCCAGGGGGGTTGCCTTGCCCCCCAAGGCAAGGGGACGCCCCCCTTTAGGGTTTCCCCCAAGCCCTAGGCGCCTTGGGCCTTGGTGGGGGGGGCGCAACAGCCCACCTGGGGCTGGTTCCCTCCCACACTTGGCCCATGCAGCCCCCTGGGGCCGTGGCCCCACTTGGTGGACCCCCGGGACCCTCCCGGTGGTCCCGGTACATTACCGATAACACCTGAAACTTTTCCGGTGACCAAAACAGGACTTTCCATATATAAATCTTTACCTCCGTACCATTCAGGAACTCCTCATGACGTCCAGGATCTCATCCGGGACTCTGAACAACATTCGGTAACCACGTATATCTATTCCCTATAACCCTAGCGTCATCGAATCTTAAGTGTGTAGACCCTACGGGTTCGGGAACCATGCAGACATGACCGAGACGTTCTCTGATCAATAACCAACAGCGGGATCTGGATACCCATGTTGTCTCCCACATGTTCCACGATGATCTCATTGGATGAACCACGATGCCGATGATTCAATCAATCCCGTATACAATTCCCTTTGTCTAACGGTATAGTACTTGCCCGAGATTCGATCATCGGTATGCCGATACCTTGTTAAATCTCGTTACCGGCAAGTCTCTTTACTCGTTCCGTGACACATCATCCCGTGATCAACCCCTTGGTCACATTGTGCACATTATGATGATGTCCTACCGAGTGGGCCCAGAGATACCTCTCCATCAACCGGAGTGACAAATCCCAGTCTTGATTCGTGCCAACCCAACAGACACTTTTGGAGATACTCGTAGTGCACCTTTGTAGCCACCCAGTTACGTTGTGATGTTTGATACACCCAAATCATTCCTACGGTATCCGGGAGTTGCACAATCTCATGGTCTAAGGAAATGATACTTGACATTAGAAAAGCTCTAGCATACGAACTACACGATCTTTGTGCTAGGCTTAGGATTGGGTCTTGTCCATCACATAATTCTCCTAATGATGTGATCCTGTTATCAACGACATCCAATGTCCATGGTCAGGAAACCATAACCATCTATTGATCAACGAGCTAGTCAACTAGAGGCTTACTAGGGACATGGTGTTGTCTATGTACCCACACATGTATCTGAGTTTCCTATCAATACAATTATAGCATGGATAATAAATGATTATCATGAACAAGGAAATATAATAATAATAACTAATTTATTATTGCCTCTATGGCATATTTCCAACAAAAACCATTCTGCTTGTCTGGCTCAGCCACTTCGAGAAAATTATGCACGCCCTTAATGTACTCGGAGGTGTGTCTGTCACCGTACATCCATTGCCGGTTCATTTGCGTGCATTATATATAATTATGTGTTTCAAAAGTAAGAAACTCAGACAAGTATCTATCTAAAGTAAGAAACTCAGACAAGTATCTATCTAAAATAAGAAAATCAGACAAGTATCTATCTAAAATAAGAAAATTAGAAAGAAGATAAGAACAAAAGGCTCACCACGGTGGTGCCGGCGACGAGATCGGCGCGGGCGATCGACGGCAGTGAAAACGGGGACGGGGCGTGACGGACCGCTAAATCTAGACAAATCTCGGAAAAAATGGAGCTCCGAGGTCGAGCTTCGAGAGGAGAAAGCTTAACTACTATGGCTCGGGCATTTCATCGAACACGTCATGTGCAAAGAAGGTGAGCTAGAGCACCCAAATGCCCTCCCCTCGCCGGCCAGAAAAAACAGAGCACTGTGGAGTGCTCTGCCGCGGCGATGGGTACATATAGACAACTTATTTGTCCCGGTTTGTGGCAGGAACAGGGACTAAAGACAACCTTCTGTACCGGTTCTAGGCACGAACCGGTACCAATGGCTGTGGGTAGGAGCGCGGCCCATTGGTCCCGATTCGTACCTAGAACCGGGACAAATGGATCCAGATGAACCAGGACCAATGCCCACAAGGCCCCGGCCGGCCCCCCGGGCTCATGAACCGGGTCTAATGCCTCCCATGGGTCCCGGTTCGTGAAGAACCGGGACTAATGGGCTGGCCAGGCCCGAACCAAAACCCCGTTTTCTACTAGTGGTAGTTGCTGCGTAGAAAAAAATAAAATAAAATCCGAGGACTTTGTTCTTGCTAAAAAAACCTATAGAATTGGAGTGTAGGAAAGCATCTCAACTCAATTTTGAAAGGAAAATTCTCAAGGAGTTGCTCTAGCAAAGTCCCACGGAATTAGGGGTGTAGGAAAACAGTTCGAATAAACTGTGTGGCCGCATTTTTTCAATCGAAATGCCTCAAAAATTAAAGAAAAATGGTTTCTGAGTAAAATTGCACTGAAATCTTAAAACTTGGATTGACAATCAAATTCTAAGGAGTCCAAAGAAGGAAGAAAACGGTAACAACCATACTCCGAACCACTCGTTCGCACCACTCTTGTTCATATTTTTTTCCTTATTGTAAGTAAATGGAGAGGGAGCTGAAAAACCTGTAATCCAAAGTTGCTCGGGTGCGCTCATAGAAGCGAACTTAGCTCCAGGATTCCTGAAAAGCAAACTGAACTAGTTGAACAGTCAGTTTAGGAGAAGTGTCAAGTGATAAGCAATGTGGTACCCTTGATAGATCTCGTTTCCAACAACTTAACTTGTTTCTGTTTTCCACTATTTTTTGATAGTCGTAGTCGTTACTTGTATTTTCCTACGTACATGTGGTGTGCAGTTCATGAGGTCCTTGGTATAAAGGACCTGGATTTCCAAAGCCTGTACTCGACAATTCAATGAAAATATCTGAATGCATGTATGTTTTCCTTGTGGCCAGCCGAGTCTATTTGGAGCTTGGTGCATGATCAGATCGTGGTATTATATTATTATTATGTATAGTCATGTGAGACAATATGGACAGTGGGGGAGGACGAAAGAAAATTAAGGTGGGGCGGACTTAAAGTATAACTAAAGCCACGGCACTTTTTTTCTTGAATCGGGGGCAGTAGTACAATACAAAATCAAAGTAATCTATACACACTAGTTTTTTCATCATACTGAATATAGAAATACTCCTTAAACATATCTCAAGTTACCCTCTTTAATTCCGGTACTTCTGAAGTTACCCCTGGTAAAACTGTAAAAGATGCTTTTGGATTCAAATAATAGTGCAGTGTGGACAAGTTAAAATGGTGTGTAACCGTCCGGGAGGGAGCTGGTAACCCCTATTACCTTTGTGAATTTGTGGCTTTGTACTGCCTAACGTGGTCTAGAAACACATGCCTGTATTGCAAACTTAATTGTCTTTTCAGTTATATACAAAAGTATCTGATGTCCGGAGCTGGCAGCCCCCCGAGGCCTGTTGTGGCAGCCTCTCCGGTGGGGCATGCCGAGGAGTTGGCACCGCACGCACCGCAGGCGGCCTCAATGGCATGTGCTGCTTCAGCTCCGCACGCCGCTATTGCATGCGACGGGCTCGTCGTGGAGGCGCCTCCGGTCCGTCCAGGTTGGGGAGATTGGCGAGGATGTTTCGTCCGGGAGATGGCGTCGAGAGTTTCTGTCTATTCCGCCCACGCGGGAATGGGTTGGGAAGGCTGGCAGCTCGTCTCGAGAGGGCGTCGTTCGACTCCCGCTGCTTTCCGTCGCCCTGTTGTCAATGTGCGTCCGCCTCCGGCGTGGATGAGAGATAGATGTTTCCGATGTCTCTGTCAAGGTCATCGTGCACACTCCTGCAGAGATCCTATCCGATGCATGGCCTGCCTTCGATCCGGTCACATCGCCCGCTTCTGCCGTGCAAAGAAGCATGTTCACCAAACATCGCCGCACCAATGTCCTACTCCATCGCCTGCACCCACAAGTGAAGTCACCACATCAGATGTGCAGTTCCAGTCTATCTTGTCTGTGCAAGCCGGGTTGGTGGAGGAGACCGAGTTGCTTCGCACTAAGCTTCGCGATTGTCTTGCGCGAGTTGGATGTTTTGGGGAGAGCGGAGGCCGCACTTGCCAAACTAGAGGTTGTGCCAGTTTATGTATTTGATGCCTGAGCCTCATATTGGGTCTTCAGTTGGGGAGGAAGCAAGCCTCTATGGACATTTCGTCCCCCGTGCTACATCACGTCCGTCGTCGAGGCCTGTGCTGCTGACTGCCTCTGGAAGTGCAGTCATCGGCGAGGCCGTGGCTCCAGTGCTGCAAATTATGCCTGAGCTGCAGGAGCATTTTGGCGAGCCCACTTCACCTCTTTCAATGGTGCTTTCGAAGGAGATGGGCAGGTGATGTCTGTGGGTGACGAGGTTGACGAGGTAGGTGCTTTGACACCTAATTTCGAGGCGCGATTACATGGCTCGCCTCTGCCATGTGGGCAACTGGAGGTGCCAGAGTCCATCGTGTCGGTAGTACCTGTGAGGTGATGTTTTTGCAGTGGTATCTATAAGGGACAAGGTGGCGTCTGTGGGTGCCGATGCCGATGAGGTAGGTGCTTTGGCATCTCATTCTGAGGCGCTGAAGTCCATCCGGTCGCCCGTATTTGACCGTGAAGGTATGTTGGCAAGTATTGACGAGGTGGTCTTCAAGAAAAAGCTTTGCCGCTTGCTCACCTCCTTGGAAGTAGCTAGCCCTGGGTCTGGCAAGGAGATTACATGCCTCCTAGCGGAGAAGGCTTCTACAGGCAAAATCAAGAAGGTGAAGAAGGCTCGCAGGAGCATAGACAAGAGGAGTGATGGCGCGGCTGCTTAATGAATGATATCCAGTCTCTTCGACCACCATCTCCGATTGGCTCGTCTCTGTGGATTCGGTGGTATCCGTTGTCTTCGACCTTGATTTTGTTGAGGGTTTCTTAGCGACGTAGAAGCGCGAGGGATTGTGGTCGTTGCATGTTATGTGTGTTTCTCCGATTGACCGTGGGGTCGTGGAGTTTCTTTCTTAGCGAGTAGTCTGCATGTGGTCTATATGTATCGGTTTTCGCCCGGTTTTCCGTTAATTGACTAGGCAATTCTCTTCTTCTTAATTAATCGATGAGGCAAATCTTTTGCCTCCGTTTCGGGGAAAAAAAGTATCTGATGTTTACTTGCTGATTTGATTTTCGCATGCGTGTTGTCGATGTTTAGGAAGGTCAACCTGTACGTTCGGCCCGTATGCTTTTTGTAGCCATAGGAAGGAAACTTTTCTGTAAATTTCTTGCTAGGTGCCAATTGAAGTTTGGCTAATGATCCTCAACAGCTAGCTTGGGGAGCAAATGATACAATAATGTTCATCATGTGTCTCTCGGCTGCTGCTGGAACATGCTGCGGTTGCCTACTAGTTGATCTGTCAGTAAAGGTTGAATTTAGTGAAATGAAATTGACTGCAAATAATTTTACTAACGGCACTGTATTGGGCCAATTAAGGACCTGGAAATAGTGTTGGCTTTTCAGCAGGATCCTGTTGTATACTGCCTCATAACCTGATTTCAACATTACTACCACTAGATAAGCAGTACTCCCTCCGTTCCTAAATATTTGTTTTTCTAGACATTTCAAATGGACTATAACATACGGATGTATGTAGACATATTTAGAGTGTAGATTCACTCATTTTGCATCGTATGTAGTCACTTGTAGAAATGTCTAGAAAGACAAATATTTGGGAACGTAGGGAATAATTCTGAAATATCTTTGTTGCTTTCAAAACCTTTTGTTTTCAACATTTTTTGTCCGATTTTTGTCATTCTATATGGGGTACCCACACTCTTACATAAGAGAGGCTTGAGATACTGAATGTACGGGCAATTCCGATGGAATTGATCGCATTTCTCTGCTGGCCATACATGAAAGAATCAGCAGGAAACATGATGTTGGCTTGCTGTACATAGCAGTTTTTGTACTTTCTTCTGCCTATGGTCTGTGGTATGAGTGCCTAGTGCCTACACAACACTGAAGAACCTACAGCAAGCAAGCCATTTCTGCATCTCAGATACCTGCAGAGCAACCAATGTCATCAGTCAAACCAATTTGTAATAATCATTCATTGAAAAGCCATTCAAATACTCCCTCTGTTCCTAAATATAAGTTTTTTTAGTGATTCCAACGTGGACTACATGCAGAGCAAAATGAGTGAAACTACACTCTAAAATATGTCTATATACATCCGTATGTAGTCCTTATTGAAATCTCTAAAATGATTTATATTTAGGAGCGGAGGGAGGAGTGGACATTATCTTCATCACTATGGAAATTGCGCCAAAAGCTCAAGAGTTGAATCATCTCACATATTGGACAAAACCAACATTATAAACACTTAAACAGAGAACATCAATAAGACGACAACCAATTTGTCATGACACACCTTTCAAATTCTATTGTTAATGTTGACACATTGAGAACTTCCTTGCTCTTATCTAAGTAGAAGCTACATGATTAGCTAGCTTACCAACATGGGCATGTAGGTCATGGAGTAAAACTGAAACATCAAGGTTTCTAGCTCATATATGTTGATACTTGATACTCTCTTAGTTCAAATAGAAATCAATTTTAAAAACCTCCGCACAGCATAAAAAACAAAATGTTAAGCATACCTTTAATGATAATATGATACTCCCTCCGCACTAAAGTTAAGACACCTATTTTAGGATGGAGGGAGTATGAAATATCAAAACTGTAGTTTGTCTCTAAAGCAGTTTTGGTGGTGAATCTATCCATGTAAATTTTCAGAAGGTGTTCAGTACAAATATGTAAACATCTATGGTAACTAAAATACTACCTTCGTCCCATATTAATTGTCGCTCAAACGGATGTATCCAGACGTATTTCAATGCTAGATACATCCATTTAAGCAAAAAATTAATATGGGACGAAGGGTGAAATTAGACTAATTACAAACTATTGCAGCATCTAGTTTCGATATATAACGGGCTAATGGCCAAATGATAAACTACATATGCGACAGTTAGAATACCAAACTTAGATGTGCTGAGAAAATATTTAAGCAAACTTCCTAAGAATAGAACAATTGTGCATCAGACTTTAATAACACCAAGCAAAACTGTAAATATTAGTAAATCTGATGTGGACATGCTCTTCGAGTACTGTGACACAATCCAGAATGTATTACTCAGCATTAATTATTATAAGAATACCATGTGAGCGGCAATGTGGAACAGCATAGCTATAAGCCCAAATAACTAAAGGAAAGTCGAAGCCAAATGCTCTAGCGTTGTTGGTTATCAATTATATATACTCCCTTTGCCCCATAATATAAGATGTTATTATAACTAATATACTCATATATTATAGGACGGAGGGAGTACTTGATAGATTCGTAACCGCGTAAAATATATCTTAGACAATGTGGCACCCAGTATAAGTACGACCAGAAAATTCCACGAAGCACAGTAAAGGGATTATTTCTGTTATCATTATGTTACTACTTAGCATGACAACATTCCTCTCTGAGCAGGGACAAACAAATCCACAAATAGGGGAATGGGGAAGGGTCCAAGCACTGAAAAAAATAGCACACTATAGTGTTTTGAGAATTGTCTCGCTAAATAAATCTGTGTACAAAGTCTCGCTAACAGCACGCTAATAATGTATTTTAAAGGCTGGCGCTATTTTGCTATAGCCTGCTATTTTTTTCCTTGGTTCCAAGTCATCAGTCATCTGAGAAGTATGCTTGCACTATTAGAAGGAACTGGAGGAATACTAAGCAGGAAGAAAACTGGCAACTAGACAATATAACAGAAGCGAGGGCATGCGAAAGAGCACATTCAGTAGGGGGGAGAGAACATCAGTAAATAGAAGAGAAGGTAGCTGGGTTAAGGCATGATGAAGAGAATGGAAAGCTGCAGAGGTAGGAATGAGGACTCAAGGCCTAGAGAAAAGATCCAAGATGCAGCCTACCATGCAAGCATGATGGGTGCAGCAAGGTGAGCAATAGCTTAGCAAAAGATCAGAGAGAATTTTGACGTGCTCTCTTGCAATTGCCTTGAGAAATGACAGTAAAAAGGAAAGCAATATTACAATAAACTTGCATGCAGAAGAGAAGCTTACCTGGTCAGCGTCATCTTACGCATGTCTGACCAGACAGTTATCTTGCATGTTGTGCAAAAGTTCAGCTCCATCACGTTCACCGCCAATATCTGTTTTTGAAATGGATAAGTCAAACAACCAATGTCATTCCAATAGAAAGCCAACTAGATATGAGAAGGCATCAGAGGGATATTCAGCTGAATTTTGAATTAGGGTTTCATTGAGAAATGGACCAGGTAGGTTTCTTCTTGTTGCTCCAAAATATTCAGCTAAACTCAAAGGTGTAATTTTAGAGAAAAAAAGACAGGTCTCGTGCAACGTTAGGAATAGATAGACAAAACCACACTATTGTCAAATACAAAGAATATCCCTCAAAAGAGTATGTAGTTGTACTCATTAACATCATAAAAATGAAGAACATGGACACTCAGACTATTAGCTAATCAGAAGAAAGAAGTTAGCTAGAGTTAATTATTCTTAAGCTCATCTCATGCTATATAATTTTTTTGTAAAATATGCTCATGTTAACAATTCCTACCAACAGAAGTGAACATGACAATTCAGATTTAGATTATCTATATCCAAATTTGACATGAAAATGTGAAATGAACTTAGCTTATTATAAAATCCTAGTGCAAATGGACTTGATACTCACAAAAGGTTTCTCTCCAAGTGATAAACCGAACAATTGTTTCATAGAATTTAAAGCAAGTCATTGTTACTGATTTACAATTATCAGAATATCAGCATAGATAACAATATTTAATGACATAAATATAACTAGCTTTAAGCTTCCAATTGTATGTATTGAGCTATATATTTAACATTTTAATTTGTTCATTCTAGTTCAAGTTGTCTTCAAATTGCAACTGTTATATAGCTCATTGTATAAAAAACCCGACACCGCAGCTATGCACTAGCAGTCTGGCACTCCATATACAGCTCTTGCATATGTGAATATGTAGGGAAAAATGACATTTAGTTCAATTGTTATACCAAGTACTTGGCAATCTTGGTATTAATTGTTGTATTGCATGGACATTCCTACAATAAAGTGGTAGAGACAGTTGGCTAGACTTGAACGACATAGTCCAATAATAGTAAACTAGTAATGATAATGTGAGAATATTAGAAACAACATCGCTACATATTTTTTGACAAACTCAGTCTATCAAAGAGACCACAGTACAGTAGAACAATGACAACCCATCGTCTCAGTTCAGAAAAAAGAACCGGTGACATAAATTAGCTAAATACCACTTGCAGGTATTTTCCAGCTCAGAACTATTACATAAAACACCAGCACGCACTTGACACGAAACGCTGCAAAGGTGCAGAACAATATTGCTATATGTTGAATAGATCATTGAGCAACAAATGAAATAATTGATACGAGCCAACATAAAATTGTTGGATTAATACGGAAGGATGTGAACAGCATTTCGTCAACCACTCATCGAAAACCGACTTGTTTCTGTTATAGGCACAGTGTAAGGGATGCTATTACCTGCAGTGTAGACACTTTCGAATGGATGATAGTGAGACAAGTAGTTGGTTTTGGAAAGTTTCTTGAACTGCAATGACTTAAGCTGGACCATGAAGACGCCGACTTTTGTCAACAGGAAGAACGCAATATTGTCCTCGGCAAACCCTATTATCAGTTGGGGCCCTCCATCATCTGGTTTGAGGGAAAGTAGCTTGTCCAATTCAATGGTTGTTCTCAGCACCCATGAAACAACACCATCACAATTTTTCTCCATATTCCATAATTGGGCATTGAAGTCCCATGAGGAAATGAGGAAAGAAAGGACACCACCCTCCACTCGCATAAATGAGAAATGGCAAGCATTAGTGGCGTACAAGTCCACTGGCATATGTATCAAAGTTAAGCTCTGCCTATCCAAATCAAATTCAAGTATGCGTGGACTCTCACCAATAAGAACCCAATAAAGGCAATTCCCAACGAGGACACAAGCCATGCCCGTATAAGCCGACCGAGCCTCGTATGGAAGCAGTGTCGAGAGTAGATTGCCCCATATGCCCGTCTCCGAGGAGTAAATGCAGGCGATTGCTCGTGGATGTTGTTCCTTGTATGTGCCTATCAATACCACTTGGAAGTGGTGGTTGTCCCCGCCAGCCCGGAGCACCGCCCCGGTTGTCCGTCTCCCCGTCACCACACAAAAGCTCGGAGGAACGGCTATGCGGTGCTGGTCGCCGCTGATGGGGTCCCACACCAGGACCTGGTTGTGCTTCAGGAGGAAGATGAGGACGAGGCCATGGCGGCAGTTGAGGAGGCTGAAGCCGCCGACGTCGTCGCACTGCAAGGAGAATCGCCCGACGGGGACACGATTGGGGGGGTCGAGAGCTGGTACGAAGGATATAGATAACGCCTTCTCAACGAAGGAACCGAGGATGGGAGGGCTGCGGCGGTGGTGGCGGCGGAAGCGGTGGAGGAATCGGGGGTCAGAGACGAGGCCTCGCCAGCTTTTGCAGATGAGGGAGGCGCGCGGGAGGGAGGAGGGCTGAGGGGGGAGGCGGAGGAGGATCTCGGAGAGCAAGTCATCGTCGTCCAGCGGCAGCACCGCCGGAGAGTGGGGGTGGCGGCGGAGGCTGGCCGTCATCTCGACCTCACGGAACGGATGTGGTGGGGGTGGAGCGGAGCAAACGGCAGTGCAAGTCGAAGAGGTCGGGGGCCCAATACTGGTCTAGTCTGGACTTCAAAGCCCACGATGTGCGCTGAGAAATTAATCACTTTTACTATTTTTCAGACGTCTGTTTTTAAATTTGCTTCAGGTTGTTTTTCTGTCCGTCCGACCCGTTAACAATCTCTGTGCTTCGCTTGTCCTCAACCGCGCGTAACGGATAGTCATCCGTCGCGTGTTTCATTGGGTTTTTCGACCCGTCATGGTCTTCTTTTTGAAACTTTCTTATTCCCTAAAATCTAAAAAGCGGCCGGCCACTATTTGGTGACATTGGGCGGCCGCGCCTCAACCGCTCGATGCATCCGTATCGGGAGGCCCACCAGTACTTTGCTACCTGACAACCACTGCGCAGGGGCACACCGCTTCGTCCCTTCGTTCCAGAACAAAACACTTATCCCGATCCCCTTTCCTCGTTCGGAGCACACCATCATCGCCAGGGAGATCGATGGGGAGGTGGCTGAGCGGAGGCGCCCGGCAAGATGTCCGGATGGGAACCGAAGAAGAAGCGCTGCCGTCTTGTTTCCCCCTTCTCAGAGCTGGACCTGAAGCGATCCCGTCGGCAGCGCCGTCGTTGAGGGCGGTGGCTTCGTCGTTGATGAGGTACCTTGCGCTGGCGTGATTCACTTCTTATCCTTGCGCTGGCGTGATTCCCTTCCTCCCCATGGCGCCGCCCTGCTCTTCCCCTTCCTCCCCATGGCGCCCGCCTGCTCCTTCCCTTCCTCGCCATAGTCGATGTTGCTGCTGCTGCAGATGGCTGGGCCAAGGACGACGGAGCGGCTGCCGTAGAGGGCGGCCTGTGCGGCGCAGCCAAGAACGACGGCCCAGGCCACCACAGCATCATCGACAACCTGTCTTGTTGCTCCTTCCCCAACTAGATCCAGCCCCCTCGCGGCCGTGATGAACACATAGTCAAAGAATCTTCAGATCGCCAACCAGGTTCGTCCCCGTGGATTAACATCCATGGATCTGTAGTTGATCTGCTAGGGGAAGGTAGAGCACTAGCCCCAGCGGCTTTTCACATGATTTTTGCTGATTTTGAGAGGGGGAATTGCTATGTGTAGTCAGTCTATTTTTTTGTGCAACTAGGGCGCCGTTCATGTGCAATTTATCATAGCCACTAGCCAAATTTGTAAGTCAGTTTTTGGTGTTAGTTCTATGCAACTAGGGATGCCTCCCTGTGCAACTAGGGATACATTACTGTGCAACCATAGGAAATGTGCCTGGTAGTGAAACAGAGGTTCATATTTTCTTTTTCTTTTTATCCTATGGCCATTTATTTTATGCTCCTTTCTTTTATCCTCTGAGTAGTTCAATATTTTTTGTTCATTGTAGGGTTCTCCAAATAGGACCTCTCGGCGGAACTCAAAATGGGCGGCGAAGCGGCAACCACATGGCGCTGATAATGACGGGGATGGAGAGGATGATGATGTGTCCCAGAGAGTATATAAATGAGCTGGCATCCTCAGGCTTTTTCTAGTTGCACAAGAGTACCTGCTTAGTTGGCATCCTCAACATTTCTAGTTGCACAATACCATCCAACTAGTTGCATCCTTAGTCTTTTTGTAGCTGCGTTGACACCCTCTTCTTCTAGAAGCCTGAAACCAGAATGTGCAATTTTTTGATGGGTCATGCAAGTGTTGAATATATCTTTTCCCAAGAGTATCTAATTAATTGGCATCCTCAAGATTTATAGTTGCACAAGAGTATTCAATTAGTTGGCATCCTCAACATTTCTAGTTGCACATGAGTATTTAATTAGTTGGCATCCTGAGCATTTTCTAGTTACACAATAGCATCTAACTAGTTGACATCCTCAGTCTTTCTAGTTGCACAAGAGTAACTATTTTAGTTGGCATCCTCTGCATTTTGTAGTTGCACAACTAACATAATATCAAGTTGGCATCATCAACATATTTTATCCGGTTTTTTAAAGGACAACAAATATTTTTTTATGCAGTGTTAACTAATCACCTTTGGCACCTTTTGTTTGCAAAAACTCAGGTGATCACGTCAGAATGTGATCACCTTTGGCACCGTTTTCGGATGACAGGAAATAGAATTTCATCTCCTTTTCTATTTCACTTTTAGTATATAGAACATCCTATAGAACATATTTCCCCTGTTGCAATAGAACATATTGATGTTCAGTTGGCAGGAGAACTAATTGCACACACGATGATGTTTGTTGGCTTGTAATGCAGTCTACTTGCACACACAATAATGTTTAGTTGGTAGGAAAACTAGTTGCACACACAAATGCTCAGTTGACTTGTAATGTAGTCTAGTCGCACACACATTGATGTTTAGTTGGCAGGACTAGTTACACACACATATACTCAGTTGGCGCGGCAATGTAGTCTAGTTGCACACACATTGATGTTTAGTTGGCAAAACTATTGGCACACACATATGCTTAGTTGGCGTGACAATGTAGTCTCGTTGCACACACATTGATGTTTAGTTGGCAGGACTAGTTACACACATATACTCAGTTGGCGTGGTAATGTAGTCTAGTTACACACACATTAATGTTTACAGGTGAGACCCTCAAGATGCACATCTCACTAGCTGGGTTGGATGGAAAGGGGTGCTAGCACTGAAAACTACACATCCACGGATATGAGGAAAGTTACACATGCACATCAACCGTTAGGTAGTTGGCTGGAAGGACAGTTTTCGAAGTTGCACATCCACTGCTTGGCAGTTGGCCGAGGTAGCAAACAGTAAAAATTGCACTTCCAACTAGAGGAGAAAAGTTGCACATCGACTACTAAGCGGTTGGCTGGGGACAGCAGACATAGTTGCACATCTCACTTAATAGTGGGTAGTTTGAGGTGAGGTGTCATCATTGAAAACTGCACATCCCTGGATAAAGAAAAAGTTGCACATCGACTATTAGGTAGTTGCACACAACAACTAGCCAGTTGCACAAAACGGGGACAAAATTTCACAAAAAAAAGTTTATTGAAACATATCCATGTGGGATCTAGTTTCGAAGAGCACATCGCGAGGATTTCAGCAGTGAAAGCGGATCTTAATTTCGACTTTTCGTTCAAAAGTTATGGCTTTTCTAAAAAATTTAAATCTGAATTAAATGCGTTCACACATGTTCGTGTGTGTGCTTTTGCAATTCTGGTTAAACATGTCGTGTAGTCTTTGTCTTTTTCTGGCTAGGAGGACAAAATAATTCCTAATTTGTTTGATTAAGACAAAAACATACTAAAAATGGAGTGGCCGCCACGGATTCCTATCGAGCGCCCAGCCGCTCGGTAGACACGTCCTTCTTATTCAGGCGGTGGGCAGCTGCTTCTGTCTAGCTGACTGAGGAGGGGATTGGATGGGCTTGGCCGAGGCGAGCGGAGACGCCGCAGGGAGGGCTCCTTGCCGGTGATTAGCGGCATGGCCGGCCAACCGGAGGTGGCGCGCAGCGAGCTTTCACTGGGACGACTGTAGGTAGGAGAGATGTCGGGCTGGAGAGGAGCTCGCACTAGTGAAAAAAGGGCTAGAAACAACTTTAGTTGGTGACACCTCATTTTCAAACAACGCCAGCACTACTTTTCTTAAAATAATAGTGACGTTGGCATATTTGGTACGTCGGCTTTACATGGTTAGTGCTGCCATTGCTTTTTTTTTAACACGTCACAAATATTTTGGCCCATCTATACTCACCGTTTGCAAGATAGTGGTCGCGTCGGATTAATAAGCACGCCGTAATTAATTATCTATTGTCGGCGTGCTAACTTAAGTATTTAATGATTATCCTAGTCAAAAAATAAATGAACAGTTATATTATATTTTTGTCTTTATTATTAGTAGTATTTTTATCATTTTCGGTCTTTTATTTTAGTTGGTGGCGAGTTGTTTGATGCCCGTCACCATTATATTATTTTTATATTATATTTTTATCTATTTACTTTTCGTACATGGTGAACATTTTTATATTATATTTTTAGTTATTTATATAATATATTTTGTGATATTTTTATATTATATTTTGAGTTATTTATACTAAATATTGTAGTTACTTTTATTAAAGTAAGAAAATTTTAATTGGAAAGGGTGACATTTTTACAATATATTTTGTGATAATTTTATCAAGTAAAACGGAGGGCAACCACGCACATACTTATTGGGCCTAGCTCATGAGTGCGTCGGTAGCACTGTATTAAAAAACGAAGGGCCAACGGACCTCTCGCCCCAACTCTCTCTCTCTCTCCCATCAATGAACCCGACGCTTGATCCCCTTTTTCGTCGGGCGATTCCGGCCATTTCCACTCGTCTCCCGTGCTGAGGTAAACATCAAAAGCCCCCCCCCCCACCTCGCTGCCCTATCTCGTAGACTCATTAGTTTTTTTTGCTTACTTAGGTCATCCTCATTAGGGTTTCATCAACGACAAAGGATACGACAGTGACGAGCTTTGCCTTCGTGACGGAGATGACAATGACGAGCTCTGCCTCGACAAGGTGAGCTCCGTGTCAATTTCTTGCTAGGAATTAGTCTCTCCGATGGTGGGTTAGGTGCCAAACTGAAAATAGTGCTAAAATGTGTAGTCTGCCAAACTGAAAATCTTTGCTAAAATTGTAGTGTGCCAAACTGAGAAATGTTGGGGAACGTTGCAGAAAATTAAAATTTTTCCTACGGTTTCACCAAGATCCATCTATGAGTTCATCTAAGCAACGAGTCAAGGGAGTGAGTTTGCATCTACATACCACTTGTAGATCGCGTGCGGAAGCTTGCAAGGTGATGATGGAGTCGTACTCGACGTGATTCGAATCACCGATGACCAAGTGCTGAACGGACAGCACCTCCGCGTTCAACACACGTACGGGACGGGAGACGTCTCCTCCTTCTTGATCCAGCAAGGGGGAAGGAGAGGTTGAGGAAGACAGCTCCACCGGCAGCACGACGGCGTGGTGATGGTGGAGAGGCAGTACTCCGACAGGGCTTCGCCAAGCACACAATGGAGGAGGAGAGGTGTTGGGGAGGGGAGGGCTGCGCCTTGGAGGGTGGTGCGGCTGCCCTCCCCTCACCCCTCTATTTATAGGGGGAGGGAGAAGGGGGCCGGCCCCTCTAGAACCCATCTAGAGGGGGCGGCGGCCAAGGGGAGAGGGGGAGAGGGTGGCTTGCCCCCCAAGCCAAGGGGGGCGCCCCCTCTAGGGTTCCCCCCTCAACCCTAGGCGCAAGGGCCCAAGGGAGGGGGTGCGCCCAGCCCACCAGGGGCTGGCTCCCTGCCCCACGCAGCCCATGTGGCCCCCGGGAGGGGTGGCCCCTCCCGGTGGACCCCCGGAACCCTTCCGGTGGCCCCAGTACAATACCGGTATGACCCCGAAACTTCCCGGTGTCCGTTTGACAACTTCCCATATATAAATCTTTACCTCCGGACCCTTCCGGAGCTCCTCGTGACGTCCGGGATCCCATCCGGGACTCCGAACAACATTCGGTAGTCACATACTAGTCTTCCTAATAACCCTAGCGTCACCGAACCTTAAGTGTGTAGACCCTACGGGTTCGGGAGACATGCAGACATGACCGAGACGCTCTCAGGTCAATAACCAACAGCGGGATCTGGATACCCATGATGGCTCCCACATGCTCCTCGATGTTGTCATCGGATGAACCACGATGTCGAGGATTCAATCAAACCCTGTATGCAATTCCCTTTGTCAATCGATACGTTACTTGCCCGAGACTCGATCGTCGGTATCCCAATACCTTGTTCAGTCTCGTTACCGGCAAGTCACTTTACTCGTACCGTAATGCATGATCCCGTGTCCAACACCTTGGTCACATTGAGCTCATTATGATGATGCATTACCGAGTGGGCCCAGAGATACCTCTCCGTCATACGGAGTGACAAATCCCAGTCTCGATCCGTGTCAACCCAACAGATACTTTCGGAGATACCTGTAATGCACCTTTATAGTCACCCAGTTGCGTTGTGACGTTTGATACACCCAAGGCACTCTTACGGTATCCGGGAGTTACACGATCTCATGGTCGAAGGAAGAGATACTTGACATTGGCAAAGCTCTAGCAAAACGAACTACACGATCTTTTATGCTATGCTTAGGATTGGGTCTTGTCCATCACATCATTCTCCTAATGATGTGATCCCGTTATCAACGACATCCAATGTCCATAGTCAGGAAACCATGACTATCTGTTGATCACAACGAGCTAGTCAACTAGAGGCTCACTAGGGACATATTGAGGTCTAAGTATTCACACGTGTAATACGATTTCCGGATAATACAGTTATAGCATGAATAAAAGACATTTATCATGAACATTGAAATATAATAATACTTTTATTATTGCCTCTAGGGCATATTTCCAACAGTCTCCCACTTGCACTAGAGTCACCAATCTAGTTACATTGTGATGAATCGAACACCCATAGAGTTCTGGTGTTGATCATGTTTTGCATGCGAGAGAGGTTTAGTCAGCGGATCTGCGACATTCAGATCCGTGTGCACTTTGCAAATCTCTATGTCTCCATCTTGAACATTTTCACGGATGGAGTTGAAACGACGCTTGATGTGCCTGGTCTTCTTGTGAAACCTGGGCTCCTTGGTGAGGGCAATAGCTCCAGTGTTGTCACAGAAGAGTTTGATCGGCCCCGACGCATTGGGTATGACTCCTAGGTCGGTGATGAACTCCTTCACCCAAATCGCTTCATGCGCTGCCTCCGAGGCTGCCATGTACTCCACTTCACACGTAGATCCCGCCACGACGCTCTGCTTGCAGCTGCACCAGCTTACTGCTCCACCATTCAACATATACACATATCCGGTTTGTGACTTAGAGTCATCCAGATCTGAGTCGAAGCTAGCGTCGACGTAACCCTTTACGACGAGCTCTTCGTCTCCTCCATAAACGAGAAACATGTCCTTCGTCCTTTTTAGGTACTTCAGGATATTCTTGACCGCTGTCCAGTGTTCCTTGTCGGGATTACTTTGGTATCTTGCTACCAAACTTACGGCAAGGTTTACATCGGGTCTGGTACACAGCATGGCATACATAATAGATCCTATGGCTGAAGCATAGGGGATGACACTCATCTCTTCTTTATCTTTTGCCGTGGTCGGTGACTGAGCCGAGCTCAGTCTCACACCTTGTAACATAGGCAAGAACCCCTTCTTGGACTGATCCATTTTGAACCTCTTCAAAATCTTATCAAGGTATGTGCTTTGTGAAAGACCTATGAGGCGTCTCGATCTATCTCTATAGATCTTGATGCCTAATATGTAAGCAGCTTCTCCAAGGTCCTTCATTGAAAAACACTTATTCAAGTAGGCCTTAATGCTGTCCAGAAATTCTATATCATTTCCCATCAAGAGTATGTCATCTACATATAATATGAGAAATGCTACAGAGCTCCCACTCACTTTCTTGTAATCGCAGGCTTCTCCATAAGTCTGCATAAACCCAAACGCTTTGATCATCTCATCAAAGCGAATGTTCCAACTCCGAGATGCTTGCACCAGTCCATAAATGGATCGCTGGAGCTTGCATACTTTGTTAGCGTTCCGAGGATCGACAAAACCTTCCGGCTGCATCATATACAGTTCTTCCTTAAGATGCCCGTTAAGGAATGCTGTTTTGACGTCCATCTGCCATATCTCATAATCATAGTATGCGGCAATTGCTAACATGATTCGAACGGACTTCAGCTTCGCTACGGGAGAGAAAGTCTCGTCGTAGTCAATCCCTTGAACTTGTCGATAACCCTTAGCGACAAGTCGAGCCTTATAGATGGTAACATTACCATCCGCGTCCGTCTTCTTCTTAAAAATCCATTTGTTTTCTATCGCTCGCCGATCATCGGGCAAGTCTGTCAAAGTCCATACTTTGTTTTCATACATGGATTCTATCTCGGATTTCATGGCTTCAAGCCATTTGTTGGAATCCGGGCCCGCCATCGCTTCTTCATAGTTCGAAGGTTCATTGTTGTCTAACAACATGATTTCCAGGACAGGGTTGCCGTACCACTCTGGTGCGGAACGTGTCCTTGTGGACCTACGAAGTTCAGCAGTAACTTGATCCGAAGTACCTTGATCATCGTCATTGTTTTCCTCTTCAGTTGGTGTGGGCATCACAGGAACATTTTCCTGAGCTGCACCACTTTCCCGTTCGAGAGGTAGTACTTCATCGAGTTCTACTTTCCTCCCACTTACTTCTTTCGAGAGAAACTCTTTTTCCAGAAAGCATCCGTTCTTCGCAACAAAGATTTTGCCCTCGGATCTTAAGTAGAAGGTATACCCGACAGTTTCCTTAGGGTATCCTATGAATATGCATTTTTCCGACTTGGGTTCGAGCTTTTCAGGTTGAAGTTTCTTGACATAAGCATCGCATCCCCAAACTTTTAGAAACGACAGCTTAGGTTTCTTTCCAAACCATAATTCATACGGTGTCGTCTCAACGGATTTAGACGGTGCCCTATTTAAAGTGAATGTAGCTGTCTCTAGAGCGTATCCCCAAAATGATAGCGGTAAATCGGTAAGAGACATCATAGACCGCACCATATCCAATAGAGTGCGATTACGACGTTCGGACACACCGTTTCGCTGAGGTGTTCCAGGCGGCGTGAGTTGTGAAACGATTCCACATTTCCTTAAGTGTGTACCAAATTCGTGACTTAAGTATTCTCCTCCACGATCTGATCGTAAGAATTTTATCTTTCGGTCACGTTGATTCTCTACCTCATTATGAAATTGCTTGAACTTTTCAAAGGTCTCAGACTTGTGTTTCATTAAGTAGACATACCCATATCTACTCAAGTCATCAGTGAGAGTGAGAACATAACGATATCCTCCGCGAGCCTCAACGCTCATTGGACCGCACACATCGGTATGTATGATTTCCAATAAGTTGGTTGCTCGCTCCATTGTTCCGGAGAACGGAGTCTTGGTCATTTTGCCAAGAGGCATGGTTCGCACGTGTCAAACGATTCATAATCAAGAGACTCTAAAAGTCCATCGGCATGGAGCTTCTTCATGCGCTTGACACCAATGTGACCAAGGCGGCAGTGCCACAAGTATGTGGGACTATCGTTATCAACTTTAAATCTTTTGGCATCTACACTATGAACATGTGTAATATTACGCTCGAGATTCATTAAGAATAAACCATTGACCATCGGAGCATGACCATAAAACATATCTCTCATATAAATCGAACAACCATTATTCTCAGACTTAAATGAGTAGCCATCTCGTATTAAACGAGATCCAGATACAATGTTCATGCTCAAACTTAGCACTAAATAACAATTATTAAGGTTCAAAACTAATCCCGTAGGTAAATGTAGAGGCAGTGTGCCGACGGCGATCACATCGACTCTGGAACCATTCCCGACGCGCATAGTCACCTCGTCCTTCGCCAGTCTCCGTTTATTCCGCAGCTCCTGCTGTGAGTTACAAATATGAGCAACGACACCGGTATCAAATACCCAGGAGTTACTACGAGTACTGGTAAGGTACACATCAATCACATGTATATCAAATATACCTTTGGTGTGGCCGGCCTTCTTATCCGCTAAGTATTTGGGGCAGTTCCGCTTCCAGTGACCCTTCCCCTTGCAATAAAAGCACTCAGTCTCAGGCTTGGGTCCATTCTTTGACTTCTTCCAGGTAACTGGCTTACCAGGCGCGGCAACCTCCTTGCCGTCCTTCTTGAAGTTCTTCTTACCCTTGCCCTTCTTGAACTTAGTGGTCTTATTGACCATCAACACTTGATGTTCTTTCTTGATTTCAGCCTCTGCTGACTTCAGCATCGAGAACACTTCAGGAATGGTCTTTTCCATCCCCTGCATGTTGTAGTTCATCACAAAGCTCTTGTAGCTTGGTGGGAGCGACTGGAGGATTCTGTCAATGACCGCCTCATCTGGGAGGTTAATGTTCAGCTGGGTCATACGGTTGTGCAACCCAGACATCTTCAGGATGTGCTCACTGACAGAACTGTTTTCCTCCATCTTACAACTGTAGAACTTATCGGAGACATCATATCTCTCGACCCGGGCATGAGCTTGGAAAACTAGTTTCAGCTCTTCGAACATCTCATATGCTCCGTGATGCTCAATACGTTTTTGGAGCCCCGGTTCTAAGCTGTAAAGCATGCCGCACTGAACGAGGGAGTAATCATCAGCACGAGACTGCCAAGCATTCATAATGTCTTGGTTCTCTGGGACGGGAGCGTCACCTAGCGGTCCTTCTAGGACATATTGTTTCCTGGCAGCTATGAGGATGATCCTCAGGTTCCGGACCCAGTCCGTATAGTTGCTGCCATCATCTTTCAGCTTGGTTTTCTCTAGGAACGCGTTGAAGTTCATGTTGACATTAGCGTTGGCCATTGATCTACAAGACATATTTGCAAATGTTTTATACTAAGTTCATGATAATAAAGTTCTAATCAAATTATGAACTCCCACTTAGATTAGACATCCCTCTAGTCATCTAAGTGTTACACGATCCGAGTCGACTAGCCCGTGTCCGATCATCACGTGAGACGGACTAGTCATCGTCGATGAACATTCTCATGTTGATCGTATCTTCTATACAACTCGTGTTCGACCTTTCGGTCTCCGTGTTCCGAGGCCATGTCTGCACATGCTAGGCTCGTCAAGTTAACCCTAAGTGTTTTCGCTGTGTAAAACTGTCTTACACCCGTTGTATGTGAACGTAAGAATCCATCACACCCGATCATCACGTGGTGCTTAGAAGCGACGAACTGTAGCAACGGTGCACAGTTAGGGGAGAACACTTCTTGAAATTTTTGTAAGGGATCATCTTATTTACTACCGTCGTCCTAAGTAAACAAGATGCATAAACATAATAAACATCACATGCAATTATATAATTGTGACATGATATGGCCAATATCATATAGCTCCATTGATCTTCATCTTCGGGGCTCCATGATCATCTTGCCACCGGCTTGACACCATGATCTCCATCATCATGATCTCCATCATCGTGTCTTCATGAAGTTGTCACGCCAACGACTACTTCTACTTCTATGACTAACGTTTAGCAATAAAGTAAAGTAGTTTACATGGCGTTATTCAATGACACGCAGGTCATACAAAAAATAAAGACAACTCCTATGGCTCCTGCCGGTTGCCATACTCATCGACATGCAAGTCGTGAATCCTATTACAAAGAACATGATCTCATACATCACAATTCATCATTCATCACAACTTCTGGCCATATCACATCACATGATCAATCGCTGCAAAAACAAGTTAGACGTCCTCTAATTGTTGTTGCATCTTTTACGTGGCTGCAATTGGGTTCTAGCAAGAACGTTTTCTTACCTACGAATTACCACAACGTGATTTTGTCAACTTCTATTTACCCTTCATAAGGGCCCTTTTCATCGAATCCGCTCCAACTAAAGTGGGAGAGACAGACGCCCGCCAGCCACCTTATGCAACTAGTGCATGTTAGTCGGTGGAACCGGTCTCACGTAAGCGTACGTGTAAGGTTGGTCCAGGCCGCTTCATCCCACAATGCCGCTGAAGCAAGAAAAGACTAGTAGAGGCAAGTAAGATGACAAAATCCACGCCCACAACAAAATTGTGTTCTACTCGTGCAAAGAGAACTACGCATAGACCTAGCTCATGATGCCACTGTTGGGGAACGTTGCAGAAAATTAAATTTTTTCCTACGGTTTCACCAAGATCCATCTATGAGTTCATCTAAGCAACGAGTCAAGGGAGTGAGTTTGCATCTACATACCACTTGTAGATCGCGTGCGGAAGCTTGCAAGGTGATGATGGAGTCGTACTCGACGTGATTCGAATCACCGATGACCAAGTGCTGAACGGACAGCACCTCCGCATTCAACACACGTATGGGACGGGAGACGTCTCCTCCTTCTTGATCCAGCAAGGGGGAAGGAGAGGTTGAGGAAGACAGCTCCACCGGCAGCACGACGGCGTGGTGATGGTGGAGAGGCAGTACTCCGACAGGGCTTCGCCAAGCACACAACGGAGGAGGAGAGGTGTTGGGGAGGGGAGGGCTGCGCCTTGGAGGGTGGTGCGGCTGCCCTCCCCTCACCCCTCTATTTATAGGGGGAAGGGAGAAGGGGGCCGGCCCCTCTAGAGCCCATCTAGCGGGGGGCGGCGGCCAAGGGGAGAGGGGGAGAGGGTGGCTTGCCCCCCAAGCCAAGGGGGGCGCCCCCTCTAGGGTTCCCCCCTCAACCCTAGGCGCAAGGGCCCAAGGGAGGGGGTGCTCCCAGCCCACCAGGGGCTGGCTCCCTGCCCCACGCAGCCCATGTGTCCCCCCGGGAGGGGTGGCCCCTCCCGGTGTCCCCTGGAACCCTTCCGGTGGCCCCAATACAATACCGGTATGACCCCGAAACTTCCCGGTGTCCGTTTGACAACTTCCCATATATAAATCTTTACCTCCGGACCCTTCCGGAGCTCCTCGTGACGTCCGGGATCCCATCCGGGACTCCGAACAACATTCGGTAGTCACATAATAGTCTTCCTAATAACCCTAGCGTCACCGAACCTTAAGTGTGTAGACCCTACGGGTTCGGGAGACATGCAGACATGACCGAGACGCTCTCAGGTCAATAACCAACAGCGGGATCTGGATACCCATGATGGCTCCCACATGCTCCTCGATGTTGTCATCGGATGAACCACGATGTCGAGGATTCGATCAAACCCTGTATGCAATTCCCTTTGTCAATCGATACGTTACTTGCCCGAGACTCGATCGTCGGTATCCCAATACCTTGTTCAGTCTCGTTACCGGCAAGTCACTTTACTCGTACCGTAATGCATGATCCCGTGTCCAACACCTTGGTCACATTGAGCTCATTATGATGATGCATTACCGAGTGGGCCCAGAGATACCTCTCCGTCATACGGAGTGACAAATCCCAGTCTCGATCCGTGTCAACCCAACAGATACTTTCGGAGATACCTGTAATGCACCTTTATAGTCACCCAGTTGCGTTGTGACGTTTGATACACCCAAGGCAATCTTACGGTATCCGGGAGTTACACGATCTCATGGTCGAAGGAAGAGATACTTGACATTGGCAAAGCTCTAGCAAAACGAACTACACGATCTTTTATGCTATGCTTAGGATTGGGTCTTGTCCATCACATCATTCTCGTAATGATGTGATCCCGTTATCAACGACATCCAATGTCCATAGTCAGGAAACCATGACTATCTGTTGATCACAACGAGCTAGTCAACTAGAGGCTCACTAGGGACATATTGAGGTCTAAGTATTCACACGTGTAATACGATTTCCGGATAATACAGTTATAGCATGAATAAAAGACATTTATCATGAACATTGAAATATAATAATACTTTTATTATTGCCTCTAGGGCATATTTCCAACAAGAAACAGTGCTAAAATTTTACCAAATGTATACATTGCCGATGTAGATGATTGCAACCTAGTGTGCCAAAATGTAAGTAGTGACAAATCAGTGCCAAATCACACTCTAGGTTTAGGTTTAGTCCATTGTTCAGTGATTTATGCTTTTCTTACATAATTTTGAGGAAATTGTGGGCATGTTTGGTTGCCATACACACTTTTCCCCACTTGTGTGCCACAAGTGTGGCATGCCACAGTTTTTGTGCTGGCCAAATTGGTCGCCACACTTATGGCAAAAGTTGGCTAGTAGTTGAGTATATGACAAGTGGTATGTGACTGACAAAATGTTGCATGCTAGTTCTTTCTTTCAATGGATGCTAGTTTAATGGTAATTTAGGCAATTTAGCAAGTTAGTCACATGTAACCTAGAAACTGCCATGTGTTTGTATGGCAGTGCTAGGTAATTTGAATAGATGGATGATTTGCTTGTGCACAAACTGCCATGTGTTAGATAATTAGGAGTTTGAATAGATGGAAACTGCCATGTGTTTGCTCTAGTGTACATTTGTAAAAATGCCATGTGTAGCAAATGTTGAACTACTTTGTCTAACAAATTATTTATTTGTCTAAAAAATTAATGGTAGCAGGTCATGCCCAATTCTGGAGGCAACAAGGAGGATGTGTATGATGTGGACATGCTCCACAAAGATCTCTTAGAGACTCATCAATATATCATCAACAGTCTGCAATAGGAGAATGTCTCGCTGAAGGCAGAGAGGGGTCAGCTGCTCAACGGGAGTGTTGATCTTGTAAGGAAGACTAATAAGCTGAGGGACGACTGGGATGAGCTGATCGATGAGAGGAATAACCTGAAGTAGGACAGAAAACTCCTCAGGGAAGAGAGGATTGAGCTCAAGGGTGGACATAGCTCATTTTAGAAAAGATGGAGAGAGCAATAGAAAGAAGTTTCACCAGCTGAGCCTAATCCTTGATGAAGAGTAGTTCTTTAACTAGCTAGTCCATCTTTAGTTCATGAGTACCTTGAGTTAATGAGTAACTTTTGTGAAGTTTAACTTGTTAAGTTGCTGAATATCTTGAGTTAGTGAGTATCTATTGAACTATGTAGTTCTTTAACTAGCTAGCAAATTTTGTGAAGTCGAATTATTAGTTTGTGAATCAAAATGTTTCTATTAGAAAAAAATCAATTTGCTGGCGTTGGCCAATAAGGCACGATAGACGTAAGATAAACTTACTGTTTTCGTTGGCCACGTGGCACGCCATTAGCACGTAGAATACTTGTTGATGTGGGCTCCAACACCACCACTACTTTTTAATAATGTCGGCATATTGGTGGCGTAGGGTGTCCACACCAGCAAGGCCGTTTTTGGCACACCATAGCTAGGCTTTGCTGCACTAGTGTTGACAGACCTCTCCCATCGTGCTCTCCATCAACATGCACCCATCGGGTGAGAGGTTGCAGTCGCCGGCCTCGGTCGTGTGCGAGGTATATCGTCTCCTTACCGCCCTCTCTCTCTCTCTCTCTGTCCAATTTTTTGTCCTTAGGTGTTTTGTGCCTTCGCGGTCAATTCAGTTCCTTGTCATGGTCGCCGATCAGAGATCCGCGTCGCACGCGTTTGTTTATTGGTGGGGATGGAACTATCATTTTTCATGTGTACCTTTGTTCAACATTAGGGGTGGTTACTTATTCATGCGCTTTTGTGTAGTTCATTGGGAAACACCCCTGCATTTTCTATGCGTCCAATGACTCTGCACTCGGGAGATGGGGTGGGGGAGGGGGGGGGGGAGGAGATACACGTCATACTATGTACGCGGATGTGTTGTTCCTGTGGACAATTTTTCTTATCAGGCCTAAGCTTGGAGGAGGCTTATGCTGATTTTTGGTGTGATTTTCAGCTAAATTGGAATGGACCCGAAATGTTTGTTATTGGCTTTGTCATGGTTATTATAATTATTCACTATGGTTTTATGTTGAGGCCGTTTTTATGCAGTTGATTTGATGTACCTTATGTTGTAGTGTTTTCTACAAACAGAACTAATTTTATAGTTGTTTTTGTTTTTGTGTTGTAGTGCCCCAAGGAGAGTATAGTGTCGCATTGTTTTTGCATTTTTTCAGTCAACTGTGATTTTTTCAACATAAAGCGCTGCTGTGTTTGAATCATATATTTTCAGGGTCATTCGAATAGTGAAAATCGAGGTCTCTAAACTAGTACTCTCGAAAAAAAATTGTCTCTGGACTTTTCCTTTGTGCTTGAACATTTCTTTAAGAAATTTACAACTACTAGGGAGACGAATGGCTAGGTTGTGCTCCAGTTGTTGCCATATTATAGTTTTGTTCTCTATCACATTGATGTGATTTTCTCGTGTCCAAAAGAATTTTGTTGCAATCCATGGTGAGCTATTAATCTTTTGGACACATGCACACAAGTTTTTCATTTGCATTTCAATTTCCAGGGAAGATCTTTACCTACATGAAAATTGTTTGTTGGCTTCCAGCGAGTGATGCTGGATGTCATCAACCCCATCGCTACGCACCTGCAGAATTTAGTTATCAATATAGCACAACTTAACAGAGATGTAGTATTTTATTTTCTTCAGTCCTACAGAGTATTCCTATCTAGTCATCAATTTTTGGTTTCATCATTGTACCTTAGTTCCTATTTCTTCATTTTTAGGTTTCAGTCTTTTTCGTTATTCCTCTTAGATTCCTTTTAGTCATTTTCAATCTAGCTGTAGTTCTTATTAGTTTTTTTAGTATTAATCATTTATTAGTTCTCAGCCATAAATGTTAGTGATTTTCTTGCTTAGTTTACATTCTATCAGTGTGAATTTTCATTTCGTTTCTTCCTTTTTGGTTCATCAGTACCTGCGCATGTTTTATTTGTTTGTCCACTCAGTCTTGGTTTAGTTCTTATTAGTAGTCATCAGTCTACATGTTTTATTATTTAGTACTCCCTCCATTCCATATTAGTATTGTTTTACTTAGTTCTCTCAGTTTTGGTTCAGTTTATAGTATTAGTCATCAGTATTCAACTATTCAGTTATCAGTCTCCCTGTTTTATTATTTAGGATTGTTTTACTTTGTTATCCCAGTCCTGGTTAGTTCTTATTATTAGTCTTCAGCCATTGGTCTTCATGTTTTATAATTTAGAAGTGTTTTACTTTGTTCTCTCAGTCTTGGTTGAGTTGTTAGTATCAGTTATCAGTCATGAGTCTATGTTAAGCCTTAGTAGTCTATGTATCAGTCATCAGAAGGAGCATAGAAAAGTTGCTAGGCTAGCACCAGTGCTTTTGCTGGTAATGTGCGAAGACTTGAGTCTTGCTGGGTTTTAGAGTACATGCAAAGGAATTGTTCCTTTGACAGGAGCACTACTCACACAATAATTCCAGAATATCAATAGATAGAAGTTAATCATTTCACTTTTGAACAGTTGAACCGGAGCATGCCTCAAGAATCATGATACAAAGTACGCGACGGCTACCGATGGTGTTCCTTACTAGAATTTGCAGTGCTTATGATCTGATCTTCAACTCATTTCAGAAGGTCGACACGGCCTTGACATCTAGCATTCATTATGATCTCCTTATACCTTGTCAGTTCAGTAGCGACCTCAATTTGCATGTAGTTTCTTTAGTGTTTGTTCCTACCTAGTCATCAGTTTGTTGGTTTCATTGGTGTACCTTAGCTCATTTTTCTGTAGTTCTTATTTGCCACTAGATCATTGCATGTTCCTGTTTCTGCAATGTTCTTTCCCAGTTAGTCGTCAATCTTTGATTTCTCCGATGCTCTTTCCAAGTTAGTGCCCAGTCTTTGGTTTTATCAATGTACTTTAGTTCATATTTCATCAGTGTATCTTTGGGACATCCTACCTCTCAACAACGACTACAAGTGCCCACCTTTCGTCACGCGCTTGATCAAGACTAATCTCAAGGACTTTGTGATGGTACATTTCTTACCCTTTCATATATCATTTTTTTATGTTTTAGATGTTTCTTTCTATTGCAAAGACATATGGCACGTTTTTTTATGTATAACATGTGCATCACAGAAACTACCATTCAAGGTAGCCTCAAGCTTGAACATCATGGAGGAAGGTCTAGCTATAATACGCCTGGGAGTAGGGAGAATCACCAACACTGTGTATAAGGCGTGCAAGTACGGCCGCATCAGCTTTAAGAAAGGGTGGAAGGATTTTCTGATGAGGCAGTGCTGTGATGATCACTTTTAGGCACAACATTCACACGGAGCTGCAGATGGTGATGATAATTCACAGGATATAAGTTATGCACGAGATCAATCTGTCAGGGTTGGTGCATGTGTGAGTGGGTTCTGGGTGGGAGGATCTCCCTATGAGTTTACTTTTTAGTATTTCAGTTATTGTCCTCCGGAACCTCCATATGTTCACCCACTGCAGCGTGTTTTTTGTGGACGTGTTTGGAAACCTTTGTTAGCATATTTCAGCCTTTTTATCAGTTTATGAACTATGAGAAGTGAGTTATCAGTTTAAAGTGTTAATTTCTATTTTCTCTGTCCCTTCACTGGTACACGTCGGTGCTATACAAATGGTTTTTAACCCCTTTCCATGACGGCATTTGGAACCGTCGCCAAGTGAGTGTGGCCGATAAGGGGGTCCTTCCCACACGACCCAAAAATCGTCGGGGATAGGCCCTCCTGGCACACAAGCTGGCTCGTGTGCGATTGGGCGAGGCATCAAAACTCAATTGTTTCCGTTCGTATGTACATCCCACACGGTGAATCCCAAGAAAACATTTCTGTTCGTATGTATATCACACACAGTCAATCCAAGGAGAACGTTTATGTTCTTATGTACATCCCACACAGTGAATCCAGGGAAAACGTTTTCGTTCGTATATACTTCCCACACAGTCAATCTAGGGAAAACGTTTCCGTTCGTATGTACATCCCACACAGTCAATCCATGGAAAATATTTCCGTTCATATGTACATTCCACACAGGCTTATGTATAGGCTCATGTGTGATATGTGTAACTATCACACACACTCTGCCTTGGTTGACCGTTTGCTTTTATCAACTACATCACACACGATTTGATGAAGAAAACTATGTGGCATTGAGCTATCCATCACAAGCGCTTTTACTTCTAGAACTATTTGCAAAGTTCCATGACCCATTTCATAGGTTTATTAGTTTACAATTAATAATTCCAGTATTACGCAAATTCACATTTCATATCGAACAGCTGTTTTCCAATTTCATATCAGGCACATAGATATATTTTAACATCACAGTACGATAGCTACCGGAAAACAGCACAGTACATCATACAGATAATTCAACTTCATAATAACAATATTACAACAATATATTCATTTCCCTAATCAAGATCATCCAGCTTTCAGTTCAGTAAGAACATGTTTTGCACTTGCCAAATGAGAAAGTGCCTCCCCCTTCGCCAACACCATCTTAGCAAAGTCTGATTTAGAAAATCTGAGCTCATTCTTCACCTTCCTCTTTTTATCCCGCATCTTCAAATATTTTTTAGCATTGACAATGCTTTCTCTAAGCCTACCTCTGCTCTCTTCCTGATACATGCTCCAGAGCTTTGCTAGGCACATCTTCAAAGACTGTGGCCATTCTTGATCAACTCACTCCAAGTAAGAACACTTCCGTTCATCCTATAATATTTAAAACTAGATCAGTAACAATTATAGGGAAAATGGGTTTATAGCAATATAGAAAATCACCAATACTTATTTTGAAAAACTGAAGAAATAGGTTAATTATGACATATCTTCTCAAAAAGATCAATGTGCAAATGAATTAATTGCTACTGACACAACAACCAAATTCTGAAACATCAGAAGCTATAATTAACTACAACAATGCTATAAATAACAAATTGAACATTTTAAGAGGAAGGTAAATATAACTGCAACAGCATACCGACAGTGTTTGGATGACAGCAAATTGATACAGACAGGTGTGTACATGCACAAATTTAGTAACATAGAACTAATAGCACTAAGGCGTCCACTATGTATGCCAAAACCGGTGTAAAGACAACTGTTGCTACATCTCGCACCGGTGCCCTGCACTAGCGAGCCGATGCAGCGGAAAAAATCTGGGACCCAAACTCCGGAGCACCTAGTTGCTCTGACGCCCAGTTCCTTTGTGCCATAAAGATTTAGTATTTTACTGCTTGGCTGCTTGGATGTGTGGACAAGTTGGCTCCACAAACTACTGAAGCAGTGCCAAATAATTTTCTAATGGCACCGCTGATGAGATGGCAACATTTTTAGATACTAGGTACAAACCGTGACACTGTCTTAGGATGCGTTTGGTTGAAGGTGTGGTATGAATGGGTTGGGACCGTGACAGTGTCTAAATCACATCTAACAAATGATTTGTAACAACGAAAGAGGGTCTAACCTTCTCTGCACATGCCAGAAACTTCCTCCCACTATCCACAGATTCAAACGCAACTAGCTTCGCGCATGGAGATTGATGGTGACGATGAGCAGACAGGTCTTCAGCCACCCCGCTCCATTCGTTGCAACTAATGGTCCTAATGAACTACAAGAGGAAGAAATGACTCAAATCGACCACCGGGTAAAAATCCTTCATTCCAAGTCATAGCCCGAGAGAGAGAAGAGAGGCATACCCGGGTGGTGAAGGAGTCGTCGTCGGAGGAGGAACCGCTGGAGAGGTCTTTGAAGAAGACCTTGGCGACCCCGGCGGTAGGATGCGAGACGGCGAGAGCGAGGAAGCAAGCGAGGAAGCGGCTATAGCTTAGGAAGGAAGGAAGGGGAAACAGGGGAAATGTGATTTGTGGTCAGCGAGAAAAGGTGATGGGGAGAGAGAGGGTAGATATTTCGGCGGTAGGCCAATTTTTTTTTAAATGTGGAGGGAAACTATGCGCGTGGTGCCGCCGGACACCATTCACTTTGAACGATAGTGTGCATCGCAAATGATTCTTCTGCTTAACGCACATGTGATGAGTTTGATAATTGAAATTTTGGTGGAAATTTTCCCGCGTACGTCATTGCATAATTTAACATTGCTTGTTAATTTGGGCACACAAAAGAGCGTACAACACACATACCAGACTTTCTGAATCGAGCAATTTTAGTAATTAAATCGAGATAGTTCACCTAAACATTGCACTAACAAAAACCAGCATTAAAAACAAATCCTAAGTACGAATAATTTTAACAAATCCGCCAGCGCACCGGCCTATGCATCACCGGTGTGAGATGAGACGTCGATGGCTTGTCCTGGCGACATGCCGCGGTTGGTGGACTCCGCGTCCCCCTGCTGAAGTCGACTGCGTCCTCGTCCTCGTCCTCGGCGCCGCCCTCAAGGTTCTAGTACTCGTAGTAGTGGCTGCGCCAGAGCTCGTGTTGTTACTCCATCGCCGATTCCTTGACGGACAGACTCTTCTCTACCTCGACCTGGGCCACGCGCAACTCCTCCTCCCAGCGCTCTTTGATCTCCGCCACCTCCTGCATCTCCAGCTCTCACTCGATGACCACATGAGGAAGCAGGTGCTCCATGGCCACCGCCGCCTCTTCAGCCGTGGGTTGCATGCTGGATTCCGAGGTGGCCTTGAATATCTTGGTGTGGATGGCCTTGAGCTGGGCCAGGGCGACTTCGGCGGCACAGACGGCAGCTCAAGTGCTCTCGGCGTTTGCCGCCGCCGTCGCAGCAGCAGCTGCAGCCGTCTCGGCTGCTGCAACTGCCCTGTCGGCTGGCGCAGATGCCCTCTCGGCGGAAGCAGCCGCGCTCAATGCGGATGCGGCGGCACTCTCGGCGTAGGCGTCCGTGCTCTCGGCGCAGGCGGCGGCGCTCGGGGGGACGCGACCATCAGACATGCCTTCACGAAGCGTTTCCACGGCGTCATCTTTGCAAGAAGGGGGTGCGGGAATGGGGATCGGGATTTTTAGATTCGGGGGTTGCCGGCACTGGAGCAGACGAACCGGCGAAGCTTAAGGTGGAAGACTTAAATAGACCCAGAATTTTTCATCGCAAACGATTCCTACAAAACAACTGTGTGTGATATAGTGGGTTTTTCACTGTTCTGACCCATGTCTCAAAGTTTAGCACGATTTGACCCGTGTTTGAAACTTTTTTCGTATCTGACCCAAACCGAGACGCCAACATCCGCGGCGTTTAGCTTGCACTAAGGACGCCGTGATCCCTGGTGTTTAGGCCTGGCCCACCTTGCTGGTCAGCAGTTTGACTGTCCGACGTGGCAATTGTCGCCCCCAACCCTAGACGCCGGGAATCTTGGCGTCTACCCCCCTGAGATATAAGTGGTCACAGGAAAAGTGTGTGGAGCCCTCCCCACACACTCTCCCAATCCCAATCTTCCATCCCGAGAAAGAAGAACAAAGGAGAGCTCCCCCCTCTCTCTCTCCCACCTCAAGGCTCACTCAAATCCCGCTCCAAATTTGATTTTCCTCCGTGGATCTTTCTCTCCCGTGTTGTTTGAGGTAATCTGCCCTAGATCCCTAAATTTTGTTGGTAATTTCTTGTTATTTTAGTGGCATTATGTAACCCTAGGTGACACCTTAGTTTCTAGATTTATTCAAATCCTTTGGTATTGGATGGCTTTGAATTAATATGTAGTTGTGGTAGTAGTAATGGGATATGCATTTTGTGGGTACAAATGATGGATTTGATAAATATGATGGTTAGGTTTAGGTTATGTGTTAAGCAAATGACATCATTTATTTAGTTCATAAGTTTTAATTTGTTTTTGATACAACTCATTAGGAATATATAGTTGTCATTGCTTCATTAGAGTTGCATAGTTTTTGCAACTATGCATTATAATTGTCATTTCATCTTGTTTGTTGTCCCTTTTAGATGGATGATAGACTTGTTAATGTTGATTATTTGGACAAAGCGTCATTTGTGACCAAAACTGCAAGTGACAACGAGGATGTGGTGGTATTCGACATAAGTCCTAGTTATGATGAGGTTGTTATTAAAGTAAGAGATAAGTTGAATTGGATGGACCCAAATGATAAAGTGTAATTAATAGGAAGGTATGATGTTGGGGTGGGAACAAAATCTCGACTGAAGAATATGCCTATCATCTCCGAGTTGCATTGGGGGATATACAAGGGTAAAGTTGCGGCCTCGGAAGACATGTCACTTGAATTGTTTGGTATGAAGGGGCAAGGTTCGCGGCTTGATATTGACTTGAACCACCAAGTGTCCTCCCCATGTTATGCTATGAGCCCTTGTAGAAGTGTGGCTCGTGTTGTGGATAGTGAGGGAGTCCTGGATTAGGGGGTATTCGGACAGCCGGACTATATACTTTGGCCGGACTGTTGGACCATGAAGATACAAGACTCAAGACTTCGTCCCGTGTCCGGATGGGACTCTCCTTTGCGTGGAAGACAAGCCTGGCGATCCGGATATTGTATTTCCTTCTTTGTAACTGACTCCATGTAAACCCTAGCCCCCTCCGGTGTCTATATAAACCGGAGGGTTTAGTCCTTAGAGGGACGATCAGAATCATAATCATCATAGGCTAGCTTCTAGGGTTTAGCCTCTACGATCTCGTGGTAGATCAACTCTTGTAGCACCCATATCATCAATATCAATCAAATAGGAAGTAGGGTTTTACCTCCATCAAGAGGGACCGAACCTGGGTAAACATCGTGTCCCTTGCCTCCTGTTACCATTAGCCTAAGACGCACAGATCGGGACCCCCTACCCGAGATCGGCCGGTTTTGACACCCACATTGGTGCTTTCATTGAGAGTTCCTCTGTGTCGTCGCTGCAAGGCTTGATGGCTCCTTCGATCAGCAACAACACGGTCCAGGGTGAGACTTTTCTCCCCGGACAGATCTTCATGTTCGGCGGCCTCGCACTGCGGGCCAATTCGCTTGGCCATCTGGAGCAGATCGACAGCAATGCCCCTGGTTGTCAGGTCAGGTTCAGAAACTTGAACTACACGGCCAATATCTGCAGAGACTTGATCTTCAACGGATTTGGGCCTGCGCCAGGAGCGCCGGACAGTCACGATGAGCACGGCTTAGACCTGCTGTCGGACAATGCCCGAGATATCGCCCCTGCAAGAGCCCCGGACCTAAATCCGACGCAGATTGCGTCGCCCGAGGACGGGTCGATGGACCCCGCCCTAGAGGCCGCACACTCATCGGCGGTAGAGCCGAACACAGGCCTCACCCCGAAGGAAGCCTGTGACACCGAACCCCCGGACTCATATCCGGCTATAGGTTCCAGTCCGCGCACTCCCAAGCCCACCGAATATGGTTGGGTTCCGGTAATGGAGTTCACTGCTGCGGATATCTTCCAGCGCTCACCCTTTGGCGACATGCTGAACTCATTAAAGTCTCTCTCTTTGTCAGGAGGCTCTTGGCCGAACTATGTCCGACTCAAGGGGGAAGAAGGTGACGAAGAAATCTGTTGCCCACCCACCACCCACTTCATAGCCACTGTGGACGATGTATCAGACATGCTTGACTTCGACTCCGATGATACCGACGGTATGGACGTCGGCGCAGGAGACGATTCAGAACCAACAGGGCACCGGACTGCCACCTCGAGATATGATATTTACATGGTGGATACGCCTAAAGAAGACGACGGCGACAAACCGGAGGATAAAACCCCCGGACAAAAGCCAAAAGAATGGCGCAGACGCCGCTCCAAGTCTAGCAACAGTAAAAATAGCGATAACATCGCTAGAAAGATCGACATCCCAGTCAACTCCGAAGGCAACAACGACCATATGGACCCAGCAATGGAGCAGGATGAGCCAGGTCACGCCGAACACAGCTCGGAGGATACGCCCGATCACAATGATCCCGAGGGACGAACTCATCAAACCGCCCCGGGGCAAGAGCATAGTCCAGATGACAATGCATTCGTCATCCCGGAAGCACGCTTGGAACGAGATAACCTCCACAGAAGGCTTATGGCCACTGCAAAAAGTGTAAAGAAGCAGAAGCAAAGGCTTAAGGATGCACAGGAAACGCTCAATCACAGATGGAATAAAGTGCTAGACACTAAAGAAAGGTACGACGACAGTCGCCACACAAAGAGCTATCCAAAACGCAAGCTGCTGCCAGAATTCGATGATGAGGCCGTTCCACCAAAGAACAATACGGCCAGGAAGCCGGACAAACCACTTCGTAACAGCAATAGAGCAGCTACCGACGCCGCACATGATTTACGCGAGCTCCTGGATAAAAAATGCCAGTGCGGCTAGGTCCATCTATGGATCTAAAGGACACACCCCGGCGCAAGACCATGGCCACCAAAACGATCATACCGATCGGATACCAGTTCAGAATCAGCACCGAACACAACAACAGCCGACGACATGCCACAACACGTCCAGATACAGAGGGGCTGCTCACCCCCTGTGCTTCACCGAAGAGGTGCTGGATCATGAATTTCCACAGGGTTTTAAACCTGTGAACATAGAGGCATACGACGGAAGGACAGACCCTCGGGTCTGGATTGAGAATTTTATCCTGCATATCCACATGGCTCGTGGGGACGACCTCCACGCCATCAAATACCTTCCCCTCAAGTTGAAGGGACCAGCTCGACACTGGTTGAAAAGCCTCCCCGAAAATTCAATTGAAAGTTGGGAGGAACTCAAGGATGCTTTCAGGGCCAATTTTCAAGGGACCTACGTCCGGCCTCCGGATGCGGACGATTTAAGTCACATAATTCAACAGCCCGGAGAGTCCGCCCGCAAGCTTTGGAATAGATTCCTCACTAAGAAGAATCAAATCGTCGATTGTCCGGATGTCGAAGCCCTAGCGGCCTTCAAGCACAGTATCCGGGACGAGTGGCTCGCCAGACACCTCGGCCAAGAAAAACCGAGGACAATGGTAGCCTTAACAAGCCTTATGACCCGTTTTTGCGCGTGCGAAGATAGATGGTTGGCCCGTAAGAGCACCAGTGACCCAAGTACATCCGAAATTAGGGATGGCAGCGGGAGGCCACGGCGCAACAAAAACAAACATCAAAACAAGGAAGAAAGTCCGGACAACATAACGGTCAACACCGGATTCAGGGGCTCTCGACCCGGTCAACAAAAGAAGCCACTTAAAGGTGGCAAAGAAGGACCGTCCGGCCTGAACAAAGTCCTGGACAGACTGTGCCAAATTCATGGCACCCCCGAAAAACCTGCGAACCACACTCACAGAGAATGCTGGGTCTTCAAGCAGGCCGGCAAATTAAATGCCAAACACAAGGGAAGGGAAACACCAAGTGAAGACGAGGATGAGCCTCGCTAGCCGAACACTGGGGGACAAAAAAAATTCCCACTAGAGGTAAAAATGGTAAACATGATCCAAGCGACCCACATATCCACGAGAAGGCGCGAATGTGCACTCAGAGACACATACGCTATAGAGCCCCTCGCACCCAAACTTAACCACTGGTCGGATTACCCAATCACTTTCGATCACAGGGACTACCCAACTAGTATTCGACACGAAGGATCAGCTGCCTTGGTAGTCGACCCAATAATCGACGGATACCATCGTACTTACGTCCTCATGGACGGCGGCAGTAGTCTTAATCTAATATACCAGGATACTATCCGCCGGATGGGGATAGACCCATCCAGAATCAACCACAGTAACACCGCCTTTGAAGGGGTGATACCAGGCGTTGAAGCCAACTGCAGGGGCTCCCTCATACTGGAGGTAACATTCGGTTCCCTAGGCAACTCCAGAAGCGAAGAACTACTCTCACCATCGCCCCCCTCCAAAGCGGCTATCATGCATTGCTTGGGAGAACGGCCTTCGCCCGCTTCAACGCAGTACCGCACTACGCCTTCCTTAAACTCAAGATGCCCGGTCCACGCGGCATCATCACCGTTAATGGAAACACAAAGCGTTCCTTACGCGTGGAAGAGTACGCGACAGCTCCAGCAGCCGGACTCTAAGAGGCCTCTGATACCTGAAAACATAACTAGTCGTTAAGACCACAGACACGGTTAGATGAGTCCGGCAGCCCAGATAAACCTTATCTAGGCGCCACACATGTAATCCCATAGAGGACACCAGGGGCTATAGATAATTAATAAAGCCCACTTTTTGGCCTGACCTTATTAACAGGCCACTGTTTTACACTTTTACTATCCATTAGTGATAGCCAACTTTTCGCACGCTTATGTCATACTCTGTTACATGAGATTTTCTTTTCACAGACACCATTCGTGTGACACCCTCCCAGGACACGACACAACAGAGACAAAGGCGCAGGCGTGCAGCAGGGCCCCGCTCAAAGGTTTCTCTTTAGATTAAGCCCCAGTGTAAATCTTCTTTATTGTCTCTTGTTGCTTACACATCCCACGGGTACTACAACCATAGGGGATACTGCAGTTATTGGCATTTCGCCATGTCATATTAATGCACGTACCTGGGAACACAGGATTCATAATAAAGGGCGTTACTCAGCTCAGTATATGTTATAAAGTCTGAATACCTTCGGGAGTGTTCGGCGTCACGAGTTTGGCCTTATATGCATCACCTCCGAATCATGTCTGTGGTCAAATGTTGGGTTTGCCCGGCTCCTGGGTTCGCCGCCTTATGTTCCATTCATATCGGCTAAGGCGGCCAAAGGAGAACTACTGCGATTGTGCCCTGGTTATTCCGGATGAGAACCTCAGTAGAGAAAGCCGAAAACTGACTGTCATGATATAGCAAGAGACTGTTCAACCACTCGAAGACCTATCGGAATCTTTAGGATTCTGCCGCATTAACGAAGGACCGTTTTCCGGTCATGTAAACGCGCGCCTGTATTCGGATGCATGCAAAGGTACCAGGGGCTACATAGTAGCCCCACCGTCAAACTCCTATGGCTAAGTGAAAGTGTTACAGCTATATAGTCCGGTTGCCTAGTTCGACGTGCAATCACCTCCTTAATGGACCAAGACGTTGGATCAAGTGTGATTACACATATTTTTCGCGAACACCCCCGCATTGTATGCGTGGGGGCTGAAGCCAACGACCGCTAACTTTCAGATTACACATACACATAAAAACGACCGCAGAGGAGGCACAATAATACTTTTAGTCAAAAAGTATAAATATAGCCTCATAATCAAAATAACATTGTTTTTACAATGACACGATTTGTCACTCGAACATGACATGCTTCGAGCACTGGGACTCTATTAAGCGAGCACCTGCTGCTACCTGCTCCAAGATGTGCTCGGCCGGACCCTGGCCCCCCGCCGGATTCTGGGTCGTAACGACGGTGGCCTCCATATCTGTCCAGTATGCTTTAACATGGGCAAAAGCCATCCGGGCACCCTCTATCCGTGCCGACCTCTTATTGGCATCGATTCGCGATACGGCACCAAGGAATTGTTGCACTAAACCAAAATAACTGTCCGACTTCGGCCCCTTCGGCCATAGATGGTCTATTACAGACTGCATTGCAAGACCGGCCACAGATGGTCCATGTGGAGCTCGGCCACAACAGCCATCTTCTCACTCAAAGGCAATTTGCGCGTTGGAGCGCTGAACTGTGACCAGAACAACTTTTCCACTTCATCATATTTTTGATCCTGAAAAAACTTGGCTGCATCAGCCGTACTCTTCGACAAATCCGCATAGGCGTCTGCAGGACTCTAGCGTCGATCCAGAGGAGCGTACTTCGGATCAAAAAACTTCATCCACAACAGATTGGGGTTTCCAGCCGTGATTTCTCCGGCCTGTCGAAGCTCCTCCCGTGCATCCCTAAGGTTGGAACGCGTCTCCTTGGCTGCATCAAGGGCCTTCTTCAGGTCAACCTTATTCGCATGATTTTCTTTTTCAAGAAGCTCATAATGGTTGGCGGTGGCTTTTAGCTCTACAGCCATTTTGGCTATTTTCTCTTTGCTTCGGCGATGAGCAGCCTGTTCGGCTCTCAACTCTTCGGCCGTCTTTAGGGCAGCCGCATTGCTAGCCCGGGCCTGTTCCTTGGCTAGGGTAAGTTCCGCCCTCAGGGCTTCCACGGCAGCAACACCGTCTGCAGTCCAAGCATATCGCATTAATATTATGCTCCTCTCAAATCTTTCCTATAATAATAAAGGATATCAGAGCACATACCTTGTGACTCGTTAAGCCACTCGTTCCCAATGTGATATCGGCATCAATAACCCCAATTTGCCTCCTTAGTTCGGCAACTTCAACGGACCGGTCGGCTGCCGGATCCTTGGACACCTGTGCATAATTAAAGCGCAATCGTTACTTAACAATGTGATCCTCCGTTTGCCGCCAAGGGTTGGCAACCAGAGTCTCAGGGGCTACTATCTATATGGAGCACACCTAGCGCGTGCATCACAGCCAAAAAATTATGTATTTTCATCACATACCTCAAAGCCTCTGAGCAGGCTCGTAAAGGCTTCATTCAAGCCGCTTGTGGCGGATGAAATCTTCTCGAGCACCATGCTCATTAATGAACGGTGTTCCTCCGAGAGAGCAGCTCGCTCCAGAAGGCCCGTTAGTGTGTCCGGCGGGATACCGAACTGTGCCGGACCCTTCTTATCGCCCCCCCGTGGGAGCCGAACACTCCGGGCTTAGGGCGGCCGAAGGATTAGCTTCTGGCTTCGGCAGATCCGGACTCCTCCGCGACGACACCTCGGGATCGCCCGCCTCATGAGGCGGAGAGGTTGGTGGGGTCTCACTCTCCATCATCTCCGGAAGGAGATCCCCTGAAGACGAACTCTGTCGAGAAGAGCTTCTAGCCGGACAGCAAAGAATGAATCCTGGTTATTGTTCTTGGAAAAAAGCAGTACCTTCATATTTACGATTAACTTACAGCTCGGTTGAGGGCTGGCCCGTTGGCGGGCATGACGCGGTGAGGACGCCCTTTGGGGCAGGGCCCCCTGGTGAAGCTTTCTTCCCCTGTTTGGGCACCTCCGTCTCCAAGTCTTCGGAGGAGTCCCTCTTCTTCCCGTGAGGGGAGGAGGCCTTAGATTCCTCTTCCCGGCTATCCTCCTTTGGGGAGGTAGCAATTCCCCTGGTTTGGATGCGCAATGTGTGAAGTTCTGCTTCCATGTTCTTCCCTTCGTCTTTCCCTGTGTGCATTTTGCTTAGCACACGACCAAGTATCTTGGCTATGGTGGGACTTGGCGAGCTTTCGAGAAGTGGCGCCGGACACCTAATTCTCTCCGCCTTGCTGAGCCATTCATGGCCACGGAGGATTTTGAGAATAATGACTATGACAAAATAGATGAAGTGTTCGGCTTGTGGGTTACTTACTTGGGTATCTGGGCGATTGCAGCTTAGGCCCGCATCTTCGGTGGTATCCGGACACTTTACTTATGGTCCGAAGAATAATTTACACATCCCTTCGAGTGATAGGCCGAAGAAGTGCAGAATAGTCCGCAGACCTTCCGGATTGAACTCCCACATTCGGAGAGGCTGGTGTTTGCACGGCAACATCCGTCGGATTAGCATTACCTGAATTATGATGACAAGGCTAATGTCCCTCTCAAGAAACTCCCGAATACGGCTCTGTAGTGTTGGTACATCACTAGCAGATCCCCAATCCTGTCCTACATTGGTCCATGACGCCAGTTGAGAAGGAGGGCCCGGATGGAAGTCGGGGACAGCCACCCACTTTGTGCCCTTGGGAGCCGTGATGTAAAACCACCTCCGCTGCCATAGATCGAGTACCTATGGGAAGGAGCCCTCTGGCCATGGGGCGTCGGCATTCCTGCTTATTACAGCACCTCCGGACTTCGCGTGTCACCCCTCAATCATCTTCAGCTTCACATTGAATGTCGGAGTAAATGACCATGGGTAGCCTAGACGGCTCCCCCTGGTTCTTCAAAACATGACGGGCCAATCAAGCCTTCAAGCACCCAAGGCATGGGGCCGCCTTCCCTTGGTCAGCTGTCTCATAGGCCGACTACCGGAAGGCGGCCCGACCCTAAACTCTCGTGAAGAAAGCCACGAGAGGGCCGACTCCAAGAAGCCGTCCACGAGAAGACTGACTCCAAGAAGCCGACCCCTGGCAAACGGCCAAGATCGTTCCCTCAAAATCTGCACCCACATAACGGTGATGAGACGGGGTGTGGCAACAGTGAAGCCTGCCACCCCCAAATACCGGAGCACGCATGGCCACAGTACGCCGTATGGGGCGGCCATGACCCATCCGGCGTGGCACTATTGCCATGCTAACCATGACGCCACCCACGACAGGCTGTCAGTACGGCCCGCGGGCGGCGGGCCCCTTCAGTCAAAGAGACACCCGAAGGCGGCCACGCCTCCCCCAGTCGGCCTGGGATGTAGCCGGCTCTCACCAGCCGGCTCGCTCCCTCCCTCGAAGTACGCGCATCATTAAGGAGACAAGATGGGGTAAGACTACAGTGATAGCCCGCTAGGTGGCGGCACTATAGCCATGCTTACCCCGACAAAGCCCTAGTCATCAAGAGTGAGGCAACAATAACCAGCCCCCGACAAGACCCCCAAGCGGTGGGACCTACCTGTTGATCGAGAGGCCGGCAGCCGGCGGGACCCACCAGTAGGCGGGCCCCAGCGGCCGGCGGAGAAGCCGACGAACATAGACACTGACGGCTAGGGCCCACGCCCAGCTGGATTACCATTGTACCCCTGGGGGGTAGGCCTATATAAACCCCCCAGGGCACCCATGCAAAGGGTTGATCTCTGATAGTTTTAGACACTACATTGAGGGGAGAAAAGAGCTAGCCTTGCCCTTCTTCCCTCCTCTCACCGAACGGCTCAAGGAGCCTCTTGTAGCCACTTGTTGATCTAGTGATCATGCGGAGACCCCGCAGAGCAGGACTAGGGGTGTTATCTCCACGGAGAGCCCCGAACCTGGGTAAGATCCGCCGGCATGCATGTCTTCGCCTCATCCCGTTTCTAGGCACCAACGATGTCTTATTGGCTCCCACAATGATAAGCCACCCATTGGCATATGTCGCACCTACCACCCAACATTTGGTGCCCACTGTGGGGCCAGGTGCACCGTCGTCCGGAGACCTGCTCTGGACAGGAACCCTTTTCCTTCCCAGCACGGCGAGCTGCCTCGCCGATCTTCTTGGTGAGGCCCGCATCTCCGACGAGCCCGCGTCCGATGCGGGCACAGGCTGCCCCGAGAGCCGCCTCGTCAGCCTCCTCGACCAACTCTATGTCTCCAGCGAGCCTGCTGCGGATTTGGAGTCGGTTTGCTCCACCGACCCGATGCTTGTCGACTCCGACACGGCATCGCTTGATGCTTTCCCCACCAACGTAGTGATCTTCGATGACCCTCTTCCTCGAGCCGACAGCGGTGGCAGCACTATCACCGAGGTACTAGTCGTCAGCCATGGTGTCACCTCTGGCGAGAACGCCCACGATGCCCTGCAAGCGGCGCTGCACGACTTGTCCGTCCCCATCCCGGCCGACGCTGACGCCGAGACGCTGGAGGCACGCCACCTCGCCCTCATTGCGGAGGGCCAGAAGATAGCCTCCATGAGACGCCTCACTGAGGCTCACCAGCGCGAAGTCAACCGCGCTGCCTTTGGTACGCTGCCTCCCGATGGGCCGAGCTGAGCCGGTGTCGTCAAGAAGCGCGGCGCGGCCATCGCCAACATGCTGGGAGCAGAGCGCCCAGTCTATGCCATGCCCCTCGAGAACCTACGCGCCGCCCAGTCGATCGTGGATGAGCTGAATGTACTGGGGGCCGACGAGCTCCCCTACATGACCAGACGCATCCAGCAGTTGATCGACGCGGCCGCCGAGCGGCATGAAGCTGGTGCCCGCGCTAGAAGTCCTCCCCCACGCCTAGAGCATGGCGCGATGTCGCGGACGTCGACTGCGGGTGGCGCCCGTACAAGGCAAGAACAGGAGCCGGCTGCTAGCCGCAGTCGGACTCGAATCACCATCAAGCACGATGCCGAAGGCCGCCCTCGAGCTGTGGAACGACGAGGCGATCCGCCTCCTCCTCCGCCTCGTGGGGAGAGATATCCCACCCCGCCGCCTGTCATGCATCCGACTCTCAGCGGCCGACTAGGCCGCCGCGAAGGAGTCGGCGAGAGCGACGCCCGCCACTGGATTGATCGCCTAGCACAATCCCTGGCGCTAGAAGAAGAAGACGATGTCGTGCCACCTTGCTTTGGCCCCCGCATCCGCGACGAGCCCTTCCCCAAAGGGTTCTCACTCCCAAGAGACATGCCCAAGTACAACGGCTCCGTGAAGCCGGAAGATTGGTTGATCGATTACTCCACCCCAGTTCGCATAGCAAACGGCAACAGGCGTGTTACTGTGAAATATGCCCCCTCATGCTCCAAGGCACGGCGCGCACCTGGCTCAACAGCCTCAAGCCTTACAGCATCAACAGCTGGCTAGACTTCACCGAAGCCTTCATCCACAACTTCACCAGCACCTACAAACGGGCTCCCAAGCCCCGACAGCTCTCCTAGTGTGTTCAAGGGCCCGATGAATCAACTCGCGACTACCTCACGCGTTGGGCCGAGCTCCGCAACTCCTACGAGGGGGTGCACGAGGTTCAAGCCATAGAGTACTTCACCGTCAGATGCCGAGAAGGCATCCTCCTCAAGCACCGACTCCTCTGCGACGAGCCGACTACCCTTGACGAGCTGCTGATCATAGCAGACAAGTATGCCACGGCCGACTCTTCGATGAAGATCGAGCTTCGAGTAGACGCCTCCGGGAAGGTGCTCACTCCGGCTCCCAAGACGCCGGCTAGAGACTCCAACCGATACCCGTACTAGAACGACAATAAGTACAAGGCCCCTATGCCGCCTTCCACCAGCCGGCAAGTGGCCACAGTCGAAGACGAACAACCTGAAGGGCGGCCCGCACCCAAGATGCAGAAGGGCGATAGGCCGGCTTGGCAGCCGACTTTCTCCTACGAGCAAGCCCTTGATGCCCCCTGCAAGTTCCACAGCGGTGCGAAGGCGTCCAACCACACGACTCGGAAATACCATTGGCTCATGCGAATCTCCAAGGGCGAAGGGCTGGTGCCGCCTCCGCCTGCTGGCCAGCCGCCTCTAGCCCCTCCGCAGTTGGCCGCTCGACCAGCAGGTGGGGCCGTTCAAGATTAGTTCCCCGACGAGCATGTCGCCTACCTCATCTTTACGAGCCAGAACGAAGACCGACGCAGCGGGCACCGATAGCACCAAGAAGTCAACGCAATTGCCTCCAACAACCCCGAGTTCATGCACTGGTCGGAGAAGCCTATCAGCTGGAGCTGGGCCAATCACCCAGAGGTGATGCCGTCTCCCGGCTCTTACGCATTGGTTTTGGATGCCACCCTCGCAACAGAAAGGCGAGCTGCCTGTTTATCTCGCGTGCTGATAGATGGCGGGAGCAACATCAACATACTTTACCGTGACACCATGGAGAAGCTGAGCATCAAGATGAAGCAGCTCCTGCCTAGTCGGACTGTGTTCCATGGCATCGTACCCGGCCTGTCCTGCTCACCAATCGGCAAGATCAAGATAGATGTCCTCTTTGGGGACAACGATCATTTCCGCCGAGAAGCAATATGGTTTGAAGTAGTGGATCTGGAGAGCCCTTACCATACATTACTTGGCCGTCCTGCTCTAGCCAAGTTCATGGCTGTGCCCCACTACGCCTACCTCAAGATGAAGATGCCGAGTTCCAAGGGCATCATCACCGTAGTCGGATACTACAAGAAATCCTCTGAGTGTGCGGCAGCTAGCAGCCGGCTGGCCGAGTCCCTCGTGATCGCCGAAGAGAAAAAGATGCTGGATCGAGTCGTGGCCAAGGAATATGATGATCAAGGTTCCTTCCAGCCGGCCAAAGAAACAAAGAAGATACCTCTGGAACCGGAGCACCCGGAGAGGCACGCTCTCGTATGCACCGGCCTAGACATCAAATAGGAAAGCGAGCTCGTCGATTTCCTCCATGAAAATCGGGACATCTTCACATGGTCTCCCAAAGACATGCCGGGTGTTCCGACGGATTTCGCCGAGCACAAGCTACATGTACGATCTGACGCCAAGCCGGTCAGGAAGCCCTTGCGCCGCCTATTGGAAGAGAAGAGAAGAGTTCTTGGAGAAGAAATAGCCCGACTTCTAGCCGCCGGATTCATCATGGAAGTGTTCTTTCCAGAGTGGCTGGCCAACCCGGTCCTGGTGTTGAAGAAAAACAAGCAGTGGCACATGTGCATTGACTACACTAGCCTCAACAAAGCCTGCCCCAAAGATCCTTTTGCTCTGCCAAGGATTGATCAAGTGATAGACTCCACAGCCGGATGCGAGCTGTTGAGCTTCTTGGATGATTACTTAGGCTACCACCAGATAAAGTTTGATCCGGCTGACCGCCTGAAGACCGCCTTCATCACGCCATTCAGAGCTTTCTGCAACATGACTATGACATTCGGCTTGAGAAATGCCGATGCCACTTTTCAGCGTTGCATGCAGAAATGCCTCCTCAAGCAACTCGGCAGAAATGCCCACGTCTATGTAGACGATATTGTGGTGAAGACAGAGAACACAGCACCTTGCTAGAAGACCTTAGAGAGACATTTGAAAAGTTGTGCCGGTTTCAGATCAAGCTCAACCCCGTGAAATGCGTGTTCGGAGTGCCAGCCGGCCAGCTTCTAGGCTTCCTGGTCTCCGACCGCGACATCGAATGCAACCCGGTGAAGATCAAGGCCATAGGGAGAATGGAGATTCCTACCAAGCTACGAGACATCCAAAAGTTTACCGGATGCCTGGCCTCCCTGAACCACTTCATCAGCCGGCTCAGAGAGAAAGCTCTCCCCCTCTACCGACTCATGATGAAGTCCACTCACTTTGAGTGGAACGACCAAGCAGACCAAGCTTTCCACGAGCTAAAGAAGATGCTGACGACGCTGCCTGTCTTGGCGGCAACGAATGAGAAAGAGCCCATGCTCCTTTACATTGCTGCCACTAGCCGGGTGGTCAGCACCATTATCGTGGTTCAGCGCCCAGAAGAAGGCCGAGCTTAGCTAGTCCAGAGGCCGGTATATTATCTGAGCGAAGTGTTGTCCACCTCGAAGCAGAACTACCCACACTACCAGAAGATGTGCTATGGTGTGTACTTCACCGCCAAGAAGCTCAAGCCCTACTTTCAAGAGCACCCCATCACGGTCGTATGTACTGCCCCGCTCGCCGAGATCATAGGCAGCCGGGATGCATCCGACCGGGTGGCAAAATGGGCCATTGCGCTGGCTCCTTACACAATCTTCTACCAACCTCGCACCGCTATCAAGTCCCAGGCATTGGCCAACTTCCTTGTCGACTGGGCCGAGACCCAGTACCTGCCGCCGGCCCCTGACTCCACTCATTGGCGGATGCACTTTGATGGATCCAAGATGCGCACAGGCTTGGGAGCCGGCATCGTCCTCACCTCTCCCAAGGGCGGCAGACTCAGATACACATTGCAAATTCATTTTGCCGCCTCCAACAATGTGGCCGAGTACGAGGCGCTCATACATGGGCTCCGGCTGGCCAAAGAACTCGGCATTCGCCGGATCCTGTGCTACGGTGACTCGGACTTGGTAGTCCAGCAATCATCTGGCGACTAGGACGCCAAGGACGCAAACATGGTGAGCTACTGCTTCCTTGTTCAGCAAATCAGTGGATATTTTGAAGGATGCGAGTTCCTCCACGTGCCACGGGCCGACAACGAGAAAGCAGATGCCCTGGCATGAATAGGCTCCACCCGACAAGCTATACCAACCGGTATCTCTCTCCAACGCCTCCTCAAGCCGTCTGTCAAGCCATCTCCAGAATCTGATTCCATCTTCGTACCACCCGACCCCGACGCATTAGGATCCGACTTGGGGAACCAAGCAGGCAGCTCGGGGACTTCGACAGGCGGGTCGGGGACTGCCATAGTCGCACCCGGCCCGGGGACTTCAGAACCCGACCCAGGGACTACCGCAGTAGGCCCGGGGACTACATCAACGCAACAGGCGGTGGCCGACTCCAACTCTTCACCACCCAGCCCACCCGCCCTGGTCACAGTAGCCATATTGGCAATAGAAGAAGTCATAGCTCCATCATGGGCCCATCCCATCCTCAACTTCCTGGTAAACAGAGAGCTGCCGACTAACGAGATCTCGGCAAGACAAGTCCAACACCGAGCCGGAGCATACACAATAATTAACCAAGAGCTTGTTAGGCGCAGCGTCATTGGAGTCTTCCAGCATTGCGTCGAGCCAAAGAAGGGCATAGCAATCCTCAAGGACATCCACCAAGGCGAATGCGGCCACCATGCGGCCTCAAGATCACTCGTCGCCAATGCTTTCCGCCATGGATTCTTCTGGCCGACTGCTTTGGAAGACTCCAAGGAGTTAGTCAAACACTGCAATGGGTGCCAAGTCTTCAGCTCCAAGTAACACCTGCCGGCTTCCGCACTCAAGACCATCCCCTCACTTGGCCTTTTGCCGTCTGGGGACTGGACATGGTGGGCGCATTCAAGATGGTGCGCGGTGGCATAACACATCTGCTCGTCACCGTGGACAAATTTACCAAGTGGATTGAAGCAAAGCTGATCAAGAAACTAAATGGGCCGACTGCCGTGACATTCATCGCAGATATTACAACCCGGTATGGTGTACTACACAGCATCATCACTGACAATGGCACAAATTTTGCCAAGGGAGCACTGGCACGTTTCTGCGCGACACAGGGCATCCGACTGGACTTAGCGTCTGTTGCCCACCCATAGTCAAACGGCCAAGTCGAGCGAGCAAATGGCCTCATCCTCTCCGGCATTAAGCCATGATTGGTCGTTCCACTGGAGCGTTCGGCCGGCTGTTGGCTCAATGAGCTGCCGGCCGTCCTCTGGAGTTTGCGCACTACCCCGAACAAATCAACCGGCTTCACCCCTTTCTTCCTTGTATATGGTGCCGAGGCTGTCATCCCAACTGACATCGAGTTCGACTCACCTTGGGTCACCATGTACACGGAGGCGGAGGCCAAGGAAGCGCGAGAAGACAGCGTCGACCTGCTGGAAGAAGGCCGGCTATTAGCCCTCAGCCGGTCCGCCATCTACCAGCAGGGTTTACGCCGTTACCACAGTCGGAAGGTCAAGTCAAGATCCTTACAAGAGGGTGATCTTGTGCTCCGGCTGATCCAGTGAACAGCTAGCCAGCACAAGCTCTCGACCCCTTGGGAAGGTCCCTTCGTCATAAGCAAGGCCTTAGGCAACGACTCCTACTACCTGCTCGACGCGCAGAAGCCGAAGGCATGCAAGAGAGATGATTCCGGCAAGGAGTCAGAACGTCCATGGAACACCAATCTCCTTCGAAGATTTTACAGTTAAAATGCAGTATGTACCACGCTACCTTTTGTATTAAGTACGAGATAATGGGCCCCCCGAGGAGAACTCGGGGACTACCCTGTTTTATCTATGTATGACGAGTATCATGCCTATGATTATGTTACTACATTTGTTTTCTCGTCCGGCACCGGGTTTGATCAGTCGGCCCAGGGACTTGCCGCCTTGAGTTATATTCAAGTTCTACCTGCAGCCAGACAAGTAGTGTGCCGGCACCCAAGCCCTCTCTTGTAGAAAGTCGCAGCTCGGAGAATCGACTGTCCGGTTGGCAAGAGCCAAAGGCAGGAAAGGATGCCCACATGAAAAACGGCTAAGGACTAACGAACTTATATAACACAAGCCGGCCTCCCACCCCGCCAACCGGCTATAAGAGCAGCCGGCTGGCCGGCTTCCCATTCACCTTGCTACAATCTAAGAAAGCTCGAGTACTTGTCCTCCCAAAACGGCCAAGCCCTTCCCCAGCCACAGACTGTAGAGCAGCTGTCCGGCTGGGAAGGCGGTGACCAAGGGAGGGCGGCAAAGGAAACAGCCAAAAGGATGAAATGCAAGTATGAACGGAAGCCAAGCACATGCATGATTATATTTACACAAAAGGCCTTCGAAAGGCCAGCATTCAACATAGTTTGAATACACCCCCAGTGGGTGGAACTGCGCAAATTTAATAAAAAAATGTTGAAAGAGTAACGAGCAGGAAAGCAAAGACGGCGGATCAGGCCAAGGGAGCAACAGGCGAGCCGGACAGGTTGGTGGAGACGACAGTGCTGGCTGGAGGAGTGGCCGGCTGGTGAGTCTCAGCGCGATCGTCACCTGTTGCAGGCGGCACGCTCGCACGCGCCTCATTGCTGGAGGCACGATCAGGCTGATGCTGGCTGGTCGCTCCACCATCTGGCATGATGTCTTAAACATCCTCCCCCTCTTCCTCTTCGCCCTCGTCGCTGGAATCAATCTCCTCCGCCGAGTCTTCACCTTCTGCCGGGTTTAGCCCAAACCACTCCTCCGACTGAGCGATGTCGTCATCATTTACCTCAGGAGCAAAGGCACTGGTGTCGGTGTAGTCGGCGATCGCCGAGGCGCGCTGGATGATAGCCAGCCGCACCGCCTCCAGCTCCTTGTTGGCCTCCTGCCACCAGGTGCTCAGCTGGGCCAAGTCCGTCCCAGGATACCAAGCTCGGACAAACTCTAGTGCTTGCCTAGCGCTGGACCGGGCTGCAGAGGCCTTCCAAGCCTCGAAGCGGCCGACTTCTACCTCCAGCCAGTCAGCAGTCCGACTGGGGGTGCGGGGAACCACCTCGCCGGGACAGAGGGCGGCCAACACCTGCGCCCCGGCACGCTGAAGATGGCGGAGCATGCGGTAGGCCGGCTGGAGGCGGGCTTGAATCGCCAGAAGCTGCTCCTCAAGCGACCGGCTAGCATCCGGTGCGATCTGAACCCCAGCCTGCCGTCGTGCATCACAGAGAGTCTCGATGGCTTGGTTGGCGGCAATGGAGTAACCAGGAAAGTAATCTGCACAAAGAAAAAAGAAGTAGGTGAAAGTCAGAAGACAGACCAGATGACAGGGGGCGAGCAATGGGACGAAGAGGAAGGCGGCCTACCATCAATCAAATCTTCAATCCGGCCATAGCCTTCGCTCAACGCTTGCCTCGCCTCAGCCCAGCTTGCTGCCTCGGTCTCATATTCGGCTTTGAGGGCGGCCTCGCTGTCCTGCGCTGTCTTCAGGGCCGCCTTATGGCTCTCCTCCTTGTCAGCCAATTTTTTGGCCAGGCGATAACGTTCTTGAGCCAAGGCATTGCACTCGGCGTCCTTGGCGCGAAGGGCGGTCTGGGCCCCACCTAGCTGCTCCCTCAAATCGGCATTGGCCCCTGCAGATATGAAGAAGAAGAAAAAAGCAATAAGGAAGAAGTCTTTAGGAAAGATCCGACTCAACTGCTCAGTTGTCTGCCCGAATCTCGGGGACTACACCCAGTGGGTGCGCTGACGCGCCCCCACATGAGAGAAAAATGAAGCACTTACTCCGGCTCTCAGTCAGATCAGTGGCCTTCTGGTTCATCTCCCGGGCCTGGGAGTTGAAGGCAGCCGCGCGGAGGTTGTGATAGTCCTGCAAATAGGACGAAGGTGCGAATAAGAAGAAGACATCAATAAAAGTCTACTAAGAAGTTACAAGCCGCCTGCTCAGCAGCCGACTCGGGACTCGGGGACTACACCTAATGGGTGCGCTAACGCGCCCCCACGGAAGAAATCAATAGCGATCGATGAAAAGCAGGAAGACTCACCCGAATGGCCGACCGCGTTGCAAGAAACTCTTGAGTATACTGCTTCAGCGCGGCGGCCTGGGACTGAAGCTGGTTCCGGACGTCCTGCGCCGCCACGTTCAGCATGGCCGTCCCACCGCCTGGCATCCACCCTGGCAAGCTGACGCTAGCCGTCTCCAGATCCTGGGCCGACGAGCTGGAGCCCGTGGCCTTCTGCGGTTCCGGTGCTGAAGTCGCCTTCCCTGCATGCCGACGAGACGGTGAGAGGACCACAATATCCGCCCTCACAGTCGGCTCGCCTCCAGCCGGCTGCTCAGGCGGTGCGTCAGGCCGTCCGCCTTGGCCCGTTCCAGTCGGCGATGGCGGTGCCACATCCCTCTCTAGGACCACTGTGTCGCCCTCCTCCCTCTCCATCGCCGGCTGGTCGCGGAAGGCTTCCTCTGGTGGGGGCACTGGGATATCAGGAGCCACGGTGCGAAGCAGGATGATGAGCTGCAGAGGTTGGTTACGCAGGGCCTCCTCCACCCTCTCCGCGGTCGCAGCCTCCGCTTGAGACTTGGCCGCTATGTCGGCTTGCGCCTCCGCCGACTCCTCCGTCGTCTCCTGAGCCGCCCTGGCAGCAGCCTCCCTTTGATCCTCCACCTCCCGCTCCTCCCGCGCCTCCTGCGAGTTCCGCTTCGTCGCTGCTAGGAGATCGGCATGGGGTCCACGTGGCAGGCGCTCGCAGACCCTCCCGCCGCTCCAACTACGGAGGCGACAATGGTCCGCTCGAGAGAAAGCAGAGCCCTGTTTGATAAGTCAAGGAGAAAGCTTAGAAGAACGCCAATCGAAGAGAAAACAAGAAAGGCGTGAGATAATTGACACTTACGCCAAAGCCGCCTGCGGCTGCTTCACCACATTGCGGAAGCGGGCTACCTTCGCGGCCGCCTCGTCCCGCTTGGTCGCCCCTGCAGAACCCTTTGGCTTCTTCGGCCGACTGCCGAAGAGGGATGGTGCGGCCCGGCGTTTCTGTGCGCCACTGTGAACAGCCGGCACAGCAGATGAGCCTGCGCCTTGATGATCGGACACCGGCTAGCAGCGCGGAATAACTTCGGCCTCGTCGTCATCCGGCCAGTCCTCGAAGACGGCCCCAAGCCCGGAGCCGCCTGCCCCGCCGCCTCCCCCTACGGTGTCGTCGTCTAGAGCGGCCGCCCCCATGTCGGGATCGTCCAAGTCGTCCGTGGCACGGTCGGGGATGAACTGGCGCTCTACCCCCGCAGCTCCAGCTGACGGTTGAAGAAGGGGGCTCTATAAAAAACAAGCCGGCTGGTCAAGAGTCGACCAGCATGAACTCGGCAACAAAGAGAAGAAAAGAAGGGAAGCCTACCAAAGGCGGGGGATTGGCGCGAGAGTACGGCTCCTTGCCGAACCGCCACTCCTCGGTGAGCTTGTAGTTGGCGATATAATTCACCATGTAAGATACCTCGTCATGAGGAATCTCCTTGGTGCTTAGCCGACTTGGGTCGAAACGACCGCTCATCTGGCAAATCATGTGAGTGCGGCCTTGGAGTGGCAGCACCCGGCGCTCCACGAAGGCGGCTATTAGGTCGGACCCGGTCAGGACTTCCGACTGGATCAGCACCAGGAGTCGTGCAACAGCGGCGGCACTGGACAGAGACATCGAGTTGGCTCGGTAGGACCACGAAAGCCGCCTCCCAGCCGGCGGGCCGGCTACATAAGCTGGCAGATTGACGAAGTCACCTTGCAAGGCGACATTCTTCACGTAGAATTAAGATTTTTGCTAGAGCTTCACCGACTGGATCAACGCGATGGGCGGAAACAGGTTGTCACCCGTCGGTCTCCGCACGGCGATGAAAGCGCCGCATGGGGCAGGCACGCCCGCGACGACGGTGCCAAGCTTGGACTGGAAGAATTCCCCCCAAAGTTTGAGGGTGGGGAGGAAGCCAAGGAAGCCTTCGCACAGAGTGACGAAGGCCGACAGCAGAACCACCATGTTGGGAGTAAGGTGGTGCGGCTGGAGATTGTAGAACTCAAGAAAGGAGCGGAAGAAACCGCTCGCCGGCAGGCCGACACCGCGCAGGCAGTGCGAGCGAAAGATTACCTACTCGTCTTCCTCCGGCGCCGGCGAGATCTCCCTCTCCGGCGCGAGACGGACCCGCACATAATCTGTGCCCGAGAACCGCCACGTCTTGCGGTGGAAGTCGACATGGTCCTCGTGGACATTGGAGCCATCCCAGGAGCTAGACCACTCCATGAGGACAGAGAGGCGACGGGAAAAGCGCGGCGGCGGAGGGCGCGCGATTCAGCTGCAGCAAAGCTATGGCGCACCGAGAAGATTGGTGGAAGGGCGGCGCGGCGGCGAGCAGCTGCGGCGACGGAGAGGAAGAAGAGGAAGAAAATGGCGGAGTGAGGGCGAGCGTGCGAGCGTCTGCCGCTCCCCCTCCTCCCACTACTTATAGCCTCGTGCGACGAAGCCGAGGAGGTGAGGCGTGGGGGACGCAGGATTAACTGCGCCCACTCCCCCATGCCCCGCGATTATTACGCCCTAACGACGTGCGGAAACTGCTGTCGGAAGGCGAGCGGCCCGTTCAGGCCACAGAAGATCCGCACTTGGGCCGAGGCATGGAAGTGGCGGGCCCCGATCTGCGGCGACGTCCCGTCGTGCGTGTGGGCTGGCAGACCCTTCCAGCCGAAGGGTGCCATGTGGCGCGTGGGCGGCGAGCGGCCAGCCCGCAGCCTGGCTTGCGCGTCAGCTGGTTCCCGCCTTCAGACTTCAAAAAAAAAACCTCGCCGAGACGGCACGCTTGATCGAAGTCGGCTCCTAGCTGCCAGCTCTTCGGGATAAGAAGCTGATTGAGCTTCTCGTTCCCTTTTTAGTCACGAAGCCCAACCAGCTTCTAGGAATACTGTCGGAATAAATGACCACGGGTAGCCTACCCGGCTCCCCCTGGTTCTTCAAAACATGACGGGCCGATCAAGCCTTCAAGCAACCAAGGCATGGGGCCGCCTTCCCTTGGCCGGCTGTCTCACATGCCGACTACCGGAAGGCGGCCCGGCCCTAAACTCACATGAAGAAAGCCACGAGAGGGCCGACTCCAAGGAGCCGGCCACGAGAAGACCGACTCCAAGAAGCCGGCCCCTAGCAAGCGGCCAAGATTGTGCCCTCAAAATCTGCACCCACATAACGGTGATGAGACGGGGCATGGCAACAGTGAAGCCTGCCACCCCTGAATCCCGGAGCACGCATGGCCACAGTACGCCGTACGGGGCGGCCATGACCCATCCGGCGTGGCACTATTGCCATGCTGACCATGACGCCACCCACGACAGGCTGTCAGTACGGCCTGCGGGCGGCGGGCCCCTTCAGTCAGAGAGACACCCGAAGGCAGCCACGCCTCCCCCAGTCGGCTTGGGATGTAGCCGGCTCTCACCAGCCGGCTCGCTCCCTCCCTCGAAGTACGCGCACCATTAAGGAGACAAGACGGGGTAAGGCTACAGTGATAGCCCGCCAGGTGGTGGCACTGTAGCCATGCTTACCCTGACAAAGCCTTCGTCATCAAGAGTGTGGCAATAGTAACAAGCCCCCGACAAGACCCCCAAGCGGTGGGACCTGCCTGTCGACCGAGAGGCCGGCGGCCGGCGGGACCCACCAGACGGTGGGCCCTAGCGGCCGGCGGAGAAGCCGGCGAACATAGACACTGACGGCTAGGGCCCACGCCCAGCCGAATTAGCATTGTACCACTGGGGGGTAGGCCTATATAAACCCCCCTGTCGGTGTCAAAACCGGCAGATCTCGGGTAGGGGGTCCCGAACTGTGTGTCTAGGCGGATGCTAACAGGAGACAAGGGACACGATGTTTTACTCAGGTTCGGGCCCTCTCGATGGAGGTAAAACCCTACGTCCTCCTTGATTAATATTGATGATATGGGTATTACAAGAGTAGATCTACCACGAGATCAAGGAGGCTAAACCCTAGAAGCTAGCCTATGGTATGATTGTTGTTGTATATCTCTATCGACTAGCCTAGCCCCGGTTTATATAATGCACCAGAGGCCTAGGATAACAAGAGTCCTAGCCGAATACACCGGTGGGGGAGGAGTCCATGTCTTGATCGCCAAGTCTTGTTGATTCTTCCTTGTATGCGGCAGCTGTCCGGACTGGCCCATGAGTATATGGCCATGGGGGTCCTCGGCCCAACCCAACTGATCGGGAGACGACGCATTGAGTACCCCCTAGTCCAGGACACCGTCAGTAGCCCCCTGAACCGGTCTTCAAGTTAGGGACGCTCCTCGATTCTTCCGAACTGTTCTTCATCTCCGGTTGCCGGTCTTGAAAAGTGGTTCGACAAATCTTCTCATCTTCTATCTTGAGGATCTCCGAAATGCATTCGATGAGTTTACACGTCGGGTATCCAAGGAGCCCCATTAAGTTTCCGGCCTTTATCAATGCCTTGTTATTTTTATGCCACACCTCGGGTTTGAAGTTGTTCCCGGGCGGCAACGTCCTCTTGCGTCCGAGCTCCAACGCCGGACTGCATTCAAGGTATCTTTCGCAGCCGAGCACCAATGCCGGACTGCTTCCCAGCTCTAACGCCGGACTATGTATCCGAGCTCCAACGCCGGATAGTATTCGAGCTCCAACGCCGAACTATGTATCCGAGCTCCAACGCCGGACTGTATCTGAGGTGTCGTAAATCACCTTGGTTCAAAGAGGTTTGAAGGAGTTTAGCCGAGCTTAATGTCGGAAATGCCCTCTATGGAGCCAGCCACTAGCGCCCGAGCTTTATGCCGGACTGCTTCCGAGGTGGTGCACCACCCCGAATGTGGGCCGATTTTTGTCAATATTTTTGATTGGTGCCAGTAGCCCTCAAGGTGGGTATCGGTCTAAAACCCGAGATGCACATGAAGGATGACATAAGACCGCTGATCCCCGTAGCCGCTGAGACTCAGGTTGATTTGCAAAATCAGTTTGAGGATCAAGTCCTAGCTCGGCAGAATAGTTCAGGACACAAAAAGCGGCGTGCTCAGTCCTCGAGACTCAGGTTGGGTGCGGCCGACCAACCTGAGGATCAAAATCTCCTCGGAAACTGTATTGCACTTAAAATTTTCTGCATAGAACAGGCAATGCAGTAGCCCCCGAGACACTGGTCGGGTGGCAACACAAAATCAGGGGATCGATGCGCCCCTTTAATATTTGTAAATAATAAGCCCGAAGCCCAGTAGCCCCCGAGCCTTAATGCGGCCACGGGAGGCCGAATTAAGGATCGATATCCATAGTAAAATCACAAATTATGTGTAATGACTCTATGTATCCAAGTACTTAACGTCATTAATGCTTGGATCCGCATTGTACAAAACTTTGTTGACTGACCATCGGCTTCCACCTCCTCGGCCAATAGCCGAGGAGTGTTTGTCCTACTTTATAAAGCCTTTATGAGGGCAAAGATTTAGAACAAACAAGGCAATCTGGCTATACGGTTTTATAAGCAAAGGTACACGGAGAGACATGTTATATTATTGTTTAATAGAAGAAATGTCTTCGAGAGAAAATAGTCCCACTATCGGTTCCTTTCTTTGGGTTGTCATGCTAAGCATGATCATGAAACCTCAACTCCAATGTAAGAGCAAACTACCGAGGATTTAGTTTGGGAGGCCAGTTAATAGCCCCCGGTAGTGTTCGGCGACAGTCGAGGTCAAGCCGTAAACACTTCGGCCATTGTTATGAATGGCCCGTCATTTAACGCCGTCATCGGATCGCCGACCAGTTTTACGCTTATTGTGACAGTCAATTTCCGGCTTTCTCCACTGAGGTGCTTAACCATGTGAGCTGGAAGCACAATCGCAGTGGTTCTCCCTTTGCACACCTAGCCGAACAAAGCGGAACATAGGAGGCAAGCGCAGGAGCCGGGCAACCCAACTATTGACCGAAGACACAATTCGAAACCGATGCATATATAGCAATATCCGAGAATGTTTTTGCCGAATCTCTAAAGGTGTCCGGCGTTGCACTGCGAGATTTGTGCTGAAAACACACAAATAGTTTAAAAGTGCCATGGGCTCGAAAAGCCAAAAAACTTATTCAAAAGGTTAATGTCTGAACTAGATCAAGTGTTCGGTGCCAATCCGAAAATTGGACTTTAGAAAAAAAAGGTGCTTATGCCGTGCTTTAACATGACACATCCTATCTCGAAACTTCAAGCGGGTCAGCCTACGGCTTCAACCTCCTATCCCGAAGGCGGAGTACTTCTTACTAGGCCAGTTTAGCAAACTAAACTCTAGCGGCTTTGAGAGAGAAATTAGGCTCCCCGGCTAGTGACTGCACACTTGTGTCGAAAAAAGGAGTGATAGATAATAATAAAAACTTTGCAACGACTAAGAAGAAAAACACTTATCATAAAATGGCTCATATAAATTTAAGAGCCCCCAAGTGACTTGGGTAAAAGAATGATTGCATGTACCGAAGTACTTATATCATATCTATGTTCAACCGAACTTTAAACGCGTCTTAACCAACCATCGGCTTCTCCCTCTTCGATCAAGGACCAAAAAGTGTTATGTACTCCACCTGTCGGGAATATCGATGGTGTTTCCAATAACCAGGCAATCAGGTCATAAGGCTGTAACAGACAAAGCGCACTCAGGGAACTTATGCTATATTACTGCAAAGAGTAAGAAGCATCTTCGAAGAAAATAGTACCCCCACCGATACCTTTCTTCGGTGCTCATTATTATTATGAGATTTGTGCAATAGATTTTTTGTACTCATGAGTTCCGTTGTGTGCTGACCATGATTGAAAACAATAAGAGCGCTAGCTTTCGGCTTCACCCAGTCTGAGGTCCGGCTCGGTTGACCCGATCGTGACAATCGCAGAGGTGCTCCCTTTACTCCCTAGCCGAACAATCGGGAACGTAGGGGTAAGCACAGGAGCCAAGCAACCCAGCTTGCAAATCTCTTAAGTCAATATGGTGCATATTGTGGCATAGTACACGAACAAGGAATGAAGCCGTACACGTATAACCATATGCAAGAGGAAAAAGCTTCATGAAGGAAGCCCCAAAGTAAACGGGGTATTTGAATTTGCGCGTCACAAACAAAGTTTGGACAAGGAAATTTTTATAAGCAATTTTTTTTCCAGAAAAGTATAATGCTTTGCTGAGCCGAACACAAGTTAAAACTTTAAAACTTTGAGCATGAAGACAACTTAGCTGGTTAATGTGTTCGGTATTGATGACGAGGTCCGAGTTTGATGCGGGACAAGGATCCATCCCCGAGCCGGTCCCGAGGTGGCGGAGCAAAGAGCTCGGCACTCCGAAGTGGTGACATAGCGCGGTCAATGCAGGACGGCAGGGTGATGCCGAAGTCCCCGACATGGGGTAATGAAGTGTTGACGAAGCCCCCCGTCCAGCCGAGGTGACGCCAAAGGGTATAGTCCGGCTGGATCATTTTCCTGTGCACAAAAAATAGTGCAAACCGGAGATAATAGTAATAATAATAAAAAAATTTCTTTGCATAACAAATAATTTATGCAAAGTGAGTAATAAAAGAAATATGGCCTGGCGCCGAAGTCAATGTCGGTGCAGGGCGGCGGCGTGATGCGGTAAAGGTATGGCAAGGCCTGAATTCACAGGTCGGTTCGAGTTCCGGATGCGGCGCTCGCCGGACTATGTACGGAAACTGACCGAACCACCATGCGACCGTCGTTAATGCGGCCACCATTTGATAGACCCGCGTACATATGACGGTCAAACCAGAGTAATAATTCATTGGAAAAAATGAACCCTAACAAGCAAAAAAAACTAGGATTAATAGCACCTGGCTTATTTGTTGTAGCAATCTGAAGAAAGGTGATTCCAAAAATTGGGACTCGATCCGCACACCTATCGCCCGATGGGCGATAAAGCAACGGCATGACGATGCTGGCAAAGGTTGGCTTGCCGAGGCAAAGCCCTCGGTCCAGCTAACGTGACGGAGCTAGTCGGCCGGTGACGCCAAAGTCTCTAGAGTAGGTTGATGAAGAGATGATGAAGCCCCCGGTCCAGCGATGCAGGTCATGACGTGGTCGATGCTGGCTTGATGAAGTGACCGTGTGGCAATGCAGGTGTGCCCACTCTGTGTAATCCGTGGGGCGGCGATGTTGGTGATGATTTATCCTTCGCGATGCTGAACCATTGTTCGGCTGGCCGAGATGATGATCCGAAGAAATTGAGCTCGGCTCAACAAAGCGACGACGTGTCTAACGCAGGTCGGCCGCCGCGGAGTGATGTTGTCGGGCTGGTTTGACACCGGCGCGACGGTGAAGTTCGTATTGCAAGAATACATTTAATACTACTGGGATGTGTTTGAGAACAAAACACAACATCCCATACGGAAACTTCCTTCAAAAAGGATGTCCGAGATCCCGTTCATAAAGAAGATGAATTCGGGTCGGATTCGTTTTCGCGCAGAAAACAGATCCAAAAAGTGATGCACTAATCGGAAGTTTCCCGGAGTTTGGATGGTCGGATCGAGCTGAATTTTTGGCAGGTTGTAGATATGGGAATTCCACAGCAAATCAATGGTTCGATCCTCCAAAGGACATCCGAGCTAGATACTGGATACCACGCCCTAAACTCGTCCGGATTCTCGTCCAGATTCAACAGGGCTCCGGTATATCGGAGATTGCCGGAGATTTCTCCATCGGAACTCGATGAAATTTTTGCAGGGTTGTTGTAGACTTAATTCCGCATAATTCCACCGAAGTAATCGTTTAAGCGACACTCGAGGAGGCGGTGGCAGCGGATACAAGTTTTTTGTCCAGAAAAACAGCACGGTCACCTTAGGCAATGTTGACGTTGAGCCCCCGAGCTCCATGGATGACTCCTCCATGATCTTGATAGAGATCGGAGTTGGTGTTGATGAAGGCTGTCGGTGTCAAAACCGGCGGATCTCGGGTAGGGGGTCCCGAACTGTGCGTGTAGGCGGATGGTAACAGGAGACAAGGGACACGATGTTTTACCCAGGTTCGGGCCCTCTTGATGGAGGTAAAACCCTATGTCCTGCTTGATTAATATTGATGATGTGTCTTACAAGAGTGGATCTACCACGAGATCAAGGCGGCTAAACCCTAGAAGCTAGCCTATGGTATGATTGTTGTTCGTCCTATGGACTAAAGCCATCCGGTTTATATAGACACCGGAGAGGGCTAGGGTTACACAGAGTCAGTTACAATGGTAGGAGATCCACGTATCCATATTGCCAAGCTTGCCTTCCACGCCAAGGAAAGTCCCAGACACGGGACGAAGTCTTCAATCTTGTATCTTCATAGTCTTGGAGTCCGGCCAATCATGATAGTTCGGCTGTCCGGACACCCCCTAGTCCGGGACTCCCTCAGTAGCCCCCGAACCAGGCTTCAGCGACCATGAGTCCGGCGCGTACATTGTCTTCGGCGTTGCAAGGTGGGTTCTCCTTCAAACTTCATGTTCCTGTTGAGTAGTGTCCGGCTTCCTTATAAATGTTGCGCTCCTTGGCTTCTACGCCCAATAATGGCCTTCTTCCACGTGTCGTATGAATGCGAAAAGCTAGGGTATTTTTACATTTTACCCCCTAGACGTGCGAACGAGCCGCCTATAAGAGAGGCGAGGATCTAGACCCAACTCACATCATCCTCCTTCCGCAAGTATTCATCGAAGCGCCTCTGACAAAAATCCATTCTATCATGGATAGTCGACGCGGCTCCTCCTCTCGCGCTCCCAGCCCTAAGCCAGGAGATTGGGGAGATGCTCAGTTCCACACAGCGAGCTAGTGGCAGTCCAAACCAAGGGATATCTTCCCCCAGCCTTCATGGTTCCGGTTCGAGCCGGACTGGCCACCTTCAGGGGTGGAAAGCAGGTGAAGAGCGTCCCCAACCCTTCCAAAGGAGAGCGGGTATGCTTCGTCCCTTATCTAATAAGGGGACTCAGATTTCCCATACATCCGTTTCTCCGGGGGCTCCTGGAGTTCTACGGACTCCAGCTTCACCACCTTACACCTGCCTCCATTTTGCACATCGCGGGCTTTGTAGCTCTTTGCGAGCTGTTCTTGGGCATCAAGCCCATTTTGCGCTGTGGAGGAGATTGTTTTGCCTCGTACCCCGTTCTCACGAGGGGTCGATATATCAAGTGGGCGGAGCCGAAATATGGCGCATCGCTGGGACCGGATATCTATCCGGCACCCCGAAGAAGGCGTCCGAAGACTGGCCTTCGGAATGGTTCTACATGGAGGACGCCCCTCTGCCGGATCCAGTTCGGATCGGCCTCCCGGAGTTCAGCAATGCTCCCTTGAAGAAACGCCTGAGTTGGCGCCCGCGGAGCCCTCAACGGGAGGATGGTGGGAGCATCCATTATCTGATGGGCCGGATTAGGTTACTAGCCCACTCCGGATTGACCATGATTGGAATCATGGCCACGTGCATTATGCGAGGGGTGCAGCCGCTCCAACATAGGGTCCACCCTATGTGGGATTTCAACGGGGAAGATGACGCCACCCGTCATGGCCGCAGAGGGCCGGGCTCGGCAGGCGATCTGGTAAAGATCCTGTCCGGCTTGTACAAGGGAGAGGAGGAGGACTTCCTTCGCACGAGTCCATTGAATGGATTCTCCATGAATAACCCTCGGAGCTGGGTAAGTGGACGTTTATCTACCCGATCCATACTTCCAAAGTCAAGTATCTTACTTTGTGATTTCGACGCAGGAGCTGCGCCGGGACGTGGAGGGCATACAAAGCCTAACTCCATAGCCTGAGGACCCAGAACGATCCCTTGATCCGGCCTCCGAAGAGGATCCGGACATAAAGGTGGAGCTGATTGACGGGGTGTTCCACTAACTTAGCATGGACAATGCTCTAGTCGCCATTACGGCTGACTACCCCGGTTTGTTTCCGGCCTCCTAGGTGACTACGACCGAGGTCCTGACACCATCATTTGATCCATGCTCAATTCTGACCATCCTATACTAGTGGTGCATCGCAGGAGGTGCCTCTAAGGCGGGAAGCCGAACCCGCGGCGGCTGACCAGCAAGGGTCAGTTCGGCCCAGCAGGCGGAAGAGGAGTGCGACGCGAATCGAAACGTCGCTGCAACGGTACGGCGCACTGCTGTTTTTAAGGGATGGATCCCTAGGAGGTATATCAATGCTCATAACTTTTCCAGGAGAAAGAGCACTCGCCGGACAGTGTCCGGAGAGGTTTCCAATCAAGCCTCCGCCAGCCATGCTCCAACGCGTGGTCCGGAAGGGGAGGTGAACACAAGGCATGAGCCGGATGCTCCTCCGACGGAGGATACCGACAGGCTGTCCGCCACCCGGTCTGAGGTGGAGAGCGCCATGAATCACAGGCGTCGCCGGACAGTTCTTCGTGACGCGTGTTTCTCCCCAGAGGCGTTGAATGCCTTTGATGCGGGAGACGCGCACCTCCATGCCGCTCAAGATGGTTTAACCAGAGCCACAGAGCAGTATGTGAAGGACATACGGGTAAGTAATTTTAATAGTTATATATGCCAGTAGCCCCCGAGACTTAAAATAGTTAAAATAACTGATTTAAGGATGATTTATTATGCAGGATCTGACGGAGAAGAATACCCACCTGTCCCAGGAGCTTGAAGAGTGCAAGGCTCAACTTGAGGCCGCACTGGCCGCCACAGGGGGATCCACAGAGACCCCCGCTGGTAATACGTACTTCGAAAAAGATAAGTAGTTAACAAAGTGCGGCATGTGCGTAAATCTGACAATAATATTGCAGATGTTGCCGGACTTGATCCGGACAAGCAACAGCTACTGCGCCAGTTGAAGGCCGGCGAGAGGGTGCTTATGAAGGTGCAGCAGGAGAGGAACAAACTCCAAGATGCCCACACCCAGCTTGGAGAAGAGCTAAAAGGTGTTCGGGCCGAGCTGTCTAGCTCCTTGAAGGAGAATCAGCGGCTTCGTCGCGGCATCTATAGTAAGTTCTTGAGCAAACTCTTTTGAAAAGAAGAGTTCGGCGAGGAAGTCGGTTGACAGAAATATGTCTGTAGGTGTGCTCACAGGTCGCCCTATGGAGGAAATGCCCGGTTCAACGGGTGACCAACTTCCCTAGCTGGTGCAACTGCTTGAACGTGTTCGGCAGGCGATGAATGGTGTCGTTCAGGCCTTATGGCCTTCCGTGTCCCTACCTGAGGGCCTTGGAGGGCTTGCTGAGAAGCTTTAGGGAGTACGGCGACGTCTCCATCTGTGGAAGATATTGGCCTGCTGTCAAGGCGCCAGGGAGGCCTGGGCCATGGTGAAGACGCGGTACTCGAAGGCTGACCCAAACCACATGGTCGAGGTCGGACCTGTGGGGCCTGATGGGAAGGAGATCCTTGTGAGCTTAATATACGACCAAGTAGAGATGGCCACGAAATATTCCCAACAGGACTATAAATTAGACAACCTGTTAGATGGGATTGAAGAGGAGTACAATCAGTCAGTTTGACGATGTAATTTTAAAATGACATGTAAAATGCCTTCTAGCCGGATTGTAGATCGTTTGTCTTTGCCGACCGTTTTGCTTCAACCTCGGGACCCTAGAGTCCGGAGTGTGTCCGAATACCTTCTCAGTTATGAAAAAACCAGGGCATGCATGGAGACCAGGCGTAGGGGTCATTAGTGCTTTATCAGACAAGTGCCCAACTAGTTATGTTATATTACATGGTTAGTAAGAAACATCTTCCAGGGAGAATAGTTCCGTTAGGGGTTCCTTTCCCTGGGAGGCATGCCCTAAAGTGCATGCCTACACTGCGAAAAGAGCAGAAAAAGCATCTGGGGGCAGATAGGTTGAATAAGTAATAAATCATCTTTCAAGTCACCGACCGAATATTCTCTTAAGAACGCTAGATTTCGGCTTCACCCAGTCTGAGGTACACATCCGGCTGACCCGGCAGTAACAATCGCAGAGGTGCTCCCTTTACCTCCTAGCCGAACAATCAAGAACGTAGGGGTAAGCACAGGAGCCAGGCAACCCAGCTTGGCCAAAACTTAAGTCATATCGATGCATATAATGGTGAATAAAAGGTACATGCGGAAGTATGACACATGTGTTGGGCATGAAGCCCGTATAAATAAGCTTCTGTTAAAGAAGCCCCCAGGTATAATGATTGCTAGGAGCACATCAAGTGTGTGCGAACAATGCGCAAATCAGCCTATCAAAGGTATTGAAAAAAAGTGGGAAGAAGGAGAGGGACAAGAGACAGTGAAAATGTAAAAAGGTGGACGGAGGAGTGAGACGAACTCTGAGTCCGGCGTTAGGCGTAGAATCTTCGGAGACGGGCTGTGTTCCATGGGTTCGGCTCGAGTCGGTTGTCAGATGCGTTACGTAGACGGTATGCTCCGCCGGTCAGGACTTGGTCGATGATGAAGGGACCTTCCCACTTGGGCTTAAGTTTGTCCTTTTTCTTGTCCGGCAGGCATAGAACAAGTTCGCCAACATTGTAAGTTTTGGCCCGTACTTCTCTGCTTTGATATCTTCGAGCCTGCTGCTGATAGAATGCGGAACGAGCTTTTGCCACGTAACGCTCCTCCTCTAAAGCGTCCAAACTGTCCTGCCGATCCAAATCGGCTTCTCTTTCTTAGTACATGCGCATGCGAGGTGAGTCATGAATTATATTGTAGGGCAGAACTGCCTCTGCGCCGTACACCATAAAAAATGGTGTGAATCCGGTAGTGCGGTTTGGCGTGGTCCGCAGACCCCAGAGTACAGAGTCGAGCTCCTCTACCTAGTGCATGTTAGATTCCGTGAGGGACCGCACTAATCTGGGTTTAATGTCGCTCATGATGAGACAATTTGCCCGTTCCACTTGACCATTAGTTTGAGGGTGGTAGACTGAAGCGTAGTCGAGCTTGATGCCCATGTTTTTGCACCAGAGTTTAACCTCGTCGGCCGTGAAATTCGTGCCGTTGTCAGTGATGATGCTGTGGGGGACGCCAAAACGGTGTACTAGCCCGGATATGAAGTCTATCATAGGTCCGGATTCTGCCATTTTAACCGGCTTGGCCTCTATCCATTTGGTGCATTTGTCCACCATGACCAATAAGTATTTGTGCTTGTGGGTTCCCCCTTTAAGGGGTCCAAGCATGTCAAGCCCCCAGACCGTGAACGACCAGGTGATGGGTATAGTTTTGAGGGCGGTGGGTGGCATGTGGCTCTGATTAGCAAAGAGCTGGCAACCGACACATCGTTGGACTAAGTCCCGAGCATCTGCCCGGGCTGTCGGCCAATAAAATCCTGTATGGAGGGCCTTGCCTACAAGGGCCCGGGCTGCAGTGTGGTGCCCGCCGAGTCCGGCATGAATTTCAGCCAGGAGATTTCACCCTTCCTCTTCAGAGATACACCTTTGGAGGACTCCGGTTGTGCTTTTCTTATAAAGTTCCCCCTCATGGACCTTGTAGGCTTTAGATTGCCGAACTATGCAGCGGGCCTCATTTTGGTCTTCGGGAAGTTCCTGCCGGATTAGGTAGGCTAGGAATGGTTCCGTCCACGGGGCAATTACTGCCAGTATTTCATGGGCTGAATCTGTTATTTCATTGGCTGAGCCACCGATTGTGTCAGAATGTTCTGCGTTAGGTGATGTAGTTGGTTCCGGATTGTTATTTCCGGACTCCTCTTCCCATAATACGGATGGCTTAAAGAGCCGTTCCAGGAAGATGTTTGGAGGGACGGCGTCGTGTTTTGCGCCGATGCGTGCCAACACGTCTGCTGCCTGTTTATTATCCCGGGCTACATGGTGGATTTGAGTCCTTCTAACCGAGCTGACATTTTTAGGATGGCGTTGCGGTAGGCTGCCATTTTCGGATCTTTGGCGTCAAAGTCTCCATTTACTTGGGATATTGCAAGGTTTGAATCCCCGCGCAGCTCTAGGCGTTGAATGCCCATGGAGATTGCCATCCGGAGGCCATGTAGAAGGGCCTCGTATTCGGCTGCGTTGTTGGAGTCCATGTACATTATTTGAAGTACGTATTGGACTGTGTCTCCGGTTGGGGACGTCAAGACAACGCCAGCCCCCAAGCCAGCCAACATTTTGGATCCGTAGAAATGCATGATCCAATTGGAGTACGCGCCGTACTCTTTAGGGAGTTCGGGTTCGGTCCATTCGGCGACAAAGTCAGCCAAAACTTGCGACTTTATAGCTCGCCGTGGTTTGTAGGTTATGTCAAATGGTAAGAGCTCAATGGCCCATTTTGCAATCCTGCCCGTTGCGTCGTGATTGTTTATATTATCGTTAAGAGGTACTTCGGAGGCCACCGTTATGGAACACTCTTGAAAGTAGTGTCGCAGCTTCCGGGATGCCATGAACACCGCATACGCTATCTTTTGATAGTGTGGGTACCGGGACTTGCATGGAGTTAAGACAGTGGATACGTAGTACACTGGTTTTTGAAGAGGGAATTTGTGCCCTTCTGTTTCTCGTTCGACGACGAGTATCACGCTGACAACTTGATGTGTTGCTGCGATATATAACAGCATTGGTTCGCCCAGGTTGGGTGCGGCCAGGACCGGATTTGTTGCCAATACGGCCTTTATTTCTTCGAGTCTGGCCGTGGCAGCATCCGTCCATTCGAAATGTTCGGTGCGCCGGAGGAGGCGATAGAGGGGCAGTGCCTTTTCTCCCAAACGGGAGATGAAGCGGCTTAGAGCTGCCACACATCCAGTTAGTTTTTGAATTTGCTTGAGGTCTTTTGGGATATCCAATTGTGACAGAGCTTGGATCTTGGCTGGGTTTGCTTCAATTCCTCTGCCGGATACAATGAAGCCCAAGAGCTTTCCGGCTGGTACGCCGAAAATGCATTTTGCCGGGTTGAGCTTAATGTCATATGCTCGGAGGTTGTCGAATGTCACCCTCATGTCGTCTACTAGAGTTTCGACGTGTTTGGTCTTGACGACCACATCGTCTACGTATGCCTCTACTGTTTTTCCTATCTGGGTAGCCAGACATGTCTGAATCATTCGCTGATATGTTGCGCCGGTGTTTTTGAGTCTGAAGGGCATTTTGTTGAAGCAGGATGGCCCATATGGAGTAATGAATGCCGTTGCGGCCTGGTCTTTTTCCGCCATCTTGATTTGATGGTATCCGGAGTATGCGTCAAGGAAGCACAATGAATCGTGCCCTGCGGTAGCATCGATGATTTGGTCGATGTGAGGGAGAGGGAACGGGTCCTTTGGACAGGCCTTGTTAAGGTCTTTGAAATCGACGCAAAGGCGCTAGGATTTGTCCTTTTTTGGTACCATTGCTAGGTTGGCTAGCCAGTCCGGATGTTTTATATCTCTGATGAATCCGGCTTCTAAGAGTTTGGATAGCTCCTCTCCCATTGCCTGTCTTTTGGGTTCAGAAAATCGCCGAAGAGCTTGTTTGACTGGCTTGAATCCTTTTAGGATATTTAGGCTGTGCTCTGCCAGCCTGCATGGGATTCCTGGCATGTCTGAAGGGTGCCAGGCAAAAATGTCCCAATTTTCCCGAGGGAATTCTCGTAGTGTGGCTTCTACATCAGGATTTAATTGTGCCCCAATGGAGGCCGTCTTTGTGGGGTCCGTTGGATGGACCTGAAATTTGACTATTTCGTCTGCTAGTTTAAAAGAGGTGGACTTGGACCTCTTATCGAGTATCACATCGTCCCTATCCACCATGGAGCGCAACGCAGTTAGTTCCTCTGCCGCTAGGGCTTCGGATAATGCCTCTAGGGCCAGTGCGGCTGTCTTATTTTCAGCGCGGAGTGCTGTATCTGGATCACTGGCGAGAGTGATTATTCCATTGGGTCCGGGCATTTTGAGCTTCATGTACCCGTAATAGGGTATAGCTTGGAAGATTGTGAATGCCTCTCGCCCTAACAAGGCGTGATATCCGCTGCCGAATGGGGCCACTTGGAACATGACCTCTTCGGACCTGTAATTGTCCGGCGAGCCGAACACTACATCTAGTGTGATTTTTCATGTGCAGCGTACTTCTCGACTAGGGATTATTCCCCTGAAGGTTGTGTTGCTTCGCTCGATGTGGCTCCAGTCAATTTCCATTTTTTGAAGGGTTTCTTCATAGATGAGGTTTAATCCGCTGCTGCCATCCATGAGTACCTTGGTAAGACGAAAGCCGTCCACTATCGGACTGAGGACCAATGCGGCTGGTGCTCTAGCTATTCGGAATTTAGGTTCGTCGCTGGCATTGAAGGTGATAGCCGTGTCACTCCATGGATTTGTTGTTGCTACTTGGTAGACTTCGGCGAGGCTGCGGATTGTTCGTTTCCACATGTTATTTGATGCGAAAGTCTCGAAGACTATTAATACCGTACTGGTACTGCTGGGCTGGTTGCCCGGGGCTAAAAAGCCTTCGCCACTTTTGGCCACCTGCCGTAGTATCCAACATGCTTGAAGGCTATGTGTTGGAGTGGCACCCACCGTACTGTGGATTTTGCAGGGTCCGTTGAGCCATCCCTCCAGTACGGTTCCGTACCCTTTAGGGGGTTTTTGCTTCTTGGTTTTTAACCCAGGCGCTTGAGTATGACGCACCCTTTTATTTCGGACTGGGGCTGTATTCAGGGCCGGATTGTCCCAAAACCTAGTTTCGGTTTTCCAGGCACTCTCCATCGTGCAGTATTTTTGTACAATGGTCGCTAGGTCGGCGAAGCGTGTAACTTCGCGACGACTGATGGCATTTATGATTCCCTTGTCCGTGCAATTGTTGCAGAAAATTGAAATCGCGCTTTCTTCACGGCAGTCGATTATCCTGTTCATAACCAGGAGGAATCTGGCCCAGTAATGATGTACTGTTTCATCGGGCTCTTGCCGTATTTGAGATAGATCGCTTATGTTTGGGTGGGCGGGTGGAATTAAGTTCGGAACCCCGCCCGATCTGAGAATCAAAGGCGAAGAAGCTTCCGGATTTGGAAGCTTGGTTTGTTGGATGCTTTCCAACAAATCTGGTCTGGTGCCTGACTTTAGGTTCAACATTTGATTGGCGTCCGTCCCTCTGCGGGAATCCGGCATGGAGGGATCGGGAATCTGGACATAGTTGGTTTTTAACATAGAAGAAGAGTCACCACATTGTTCCTCTACCACAACAACGTGGTGGGTAACCTGGGGAGAGTTAATTTCTATTAGATCGGTTTTAAGCCCAATCTGATCGTAGTCGGTAGCGACTCCCAGGGCAGAGATGCGCTCCAAGAGCCTGTTTACGGAGGAGAGCTCAATCGGATCTAGCTGCTCGGCGAATTCCGAGCTGACGTGAAGATCGCATTTAATGACCTGAGAGGTCATTGTCGGAGCGGTGGCCAAACAGGCGGTCATAAGAAAACCGCCTAGCCGGATAGTCTGGCCGGCGGCCAAAGCTCCCTGGATGACGGCGCCGTCTTTAAAGACGGGAAAAGGCATCCTTCCTGATGGCGACGACACAGAGGAACTCTCGATGAAAGCACCAATGTCGGTGTCAAAACCGGCGGATCTCGGGTAGGGGGTCCCGAACTATGCGTCTAGGCGGATGGTAACAGGAGACAAGGGACACGATGTTTTACCCAGGTTCGGGCCATCTTGATGGAGGTAAAACCCTACGTCCTGCTTGATTAATATTGATGATGTGTGTTACAAGAGTGGATCTACCACGAGATCAAGGAGGCTAAACCCTAGAAGCTAGCCTATGGTATGATTGTTGTTCGTCCTATGGACTAAAGCCATCCGGTTTATATAGACACCGGAGAGGGATAGGGTTACACAGAGTCGGTTACAATGGTAGGAGATCCACGTATCCGTATCGCCAAGCTTGCCTTCCATGCCAAGGAAAGTCCCATCCGGACATGGGGCGAAGTATTCAATATTGTATCTTCATAGTCTTGGAGTCCGCCCGATCATGATAGTTCGGCTGTCCGGACACCCCCTAGTCCGGGACTCCCTCAAAGGCCTTCATCCGAACATGACGATCAGAGGTAGGGCGCAGTCCTTGGTCAAGCCAAGGTGACCAGTCAAGCTGGTGACAAAGAAGCCGATGTCGCAGTTGACCTGCAGACGAGCCATTGATCCTTTCGCCGATCACACAACGGAACTCTCAATGAAAGCACCAATGTCGGTGTCAAAACTGACGGATCTCGGGTAGGGGGTCCCAAGCAGTGCGTCTTAGGATCAATGGTAACAGGAGGCAAGGGACATAATGTTTACCCAGGTTCGGGCCCTCTCGATGGAGGTAAAGCCCTACTCCTGCTTGATTAATATTGATGATATGGTAGTACAAGAGTTGATCTACCACGAGATCAGAGAGGCTAGACCCTAGAAGCTAGCCTATGGTATGATTGTTGTTCGTCCTATGGACTAAAACCCTCCGGTTTATATAGACACTGAAGAGGGCTAGGGTTACACAGAGTCGGTTACAATGGTAGGAGATCTACATATCCGTATCGCCAAGCTTGCCTTCCACGCCAAGGAAAGTCCCATGTGAACACGGGACGAAGTCTTCAATCTTGTATCTTCATAGTCTTGGAGTCCGGCCAACAATGATAGTTCGGCTATCCGGACACCCCCTAGTCCAGGACTCCCTCACCCCCAGTGCACCCATGCAAAGGGTTGATCTCTGATAGTTTTAGACACTACATTGAGGGGAGAAAAGAGCTAGCCTTGCCCTTCTTCCTCCTCTCACCGAACAGCTCAAGGAGCCTCTTGTAGCCACTTGTTGGTCTAGTGATCATGCGGAGACCCCGCAGAGCAGGACTAGGGGTGTTATCTCCACGGAGAGCCCCGAACGTGGGTAAGATCCGCCGGCGTGCATGTCTTCGCCTCATCCTGTTTCCTGGCACCGGCAATGTCTTATTGGCTACCACAATGATAAGCCACCCGTTGGCATATGTCGCACCTACCACCCGACATTGAAGGTCTTGAGCCATAAGCCAAAGTGTGGAGTGACATGGAGAAAAGCCTCGCACACAACGATGAATGACGAGATATGGAGGATAGAATCCGGAGCTAGAAGAATCCGGAGCTAGATCGTGAAAATCTAACCTGTAATAGAACATGAGCCCTCTCATGAAGGGATCAAGGGTGAAGCCCAAGCCACGAAGGAAGTGGGAAACAAATACAACGCTCTCGTTGGGCTCGGGAGTAGGGATGACCTACGCTGGAGCCGGAAGCCTGTGCTTAATGTCGGCGGTCAGATATCCGACCTCCCTAAGCTTCGCAATATCCTCCTCTGTGACCGAGGAGGCCACCCACCGGCCTTGAAGGTCAGATCTAGACATGGTTATGGATCTGAAGTTCTTGAGCTTGAGCTTCGGGTGTTAGAACTCGAGATGCGAAAAGGCGCAAGGGTGGTGTAAAAGAGGGATAGGCCTCAGCCCCTTTATAAAGGGGGTGAATATCAAGCGTCCTCAGCGTGGCCGCTTGGGACTTACCTAAAAACACAGAGTCATACCAACAGATGTCGTGGGGACGCGTGCACCTATATTAATGGAAGATCCCACACTAAAGGGAGCATGATCCCTGCTCTGGCAAGGCGTGCCAGTAAAACCTCCTCGCGACGCGTATCAGGGGAGGCCAAGTAAAACCGGTTCGTGTTGGGCCGGACCACGATGTAGGAGCACGCCGTGCAAAAATTGCTAGCAGATCAGGTTTATGAAGTGCTATGCTGTGAAGATCATCTTACAGATCCAGACACGGTTTAAGTGTTCGGTAATTACTTTGGAGTATTCGGAGATGGAACCCGCCTTGCAATGCCGAAGACAAAACTACGCGCCGGACTCATCGTCATTGAAGCCTGGTTCAGGGGCTACTGAGGGAGTCCTGGTTTAGGGGGCATTCGGACAGCCGGACTATATACTTTGGCCGAACTGTTGCACCATGAAGATACAAGACTCAAGACTTCGTCCCATGTCCGGATGGGACTCTCCTTTGCGTGGAAGACAAGCTTGGCGATCCGGATATTGTATTTCCTTCTTTGTAACCGACTCCATGTAAACCCTAGCCCCCTCCGATGTCTATATAAACTGGAGGGTTTATCCTTAGAGGGACGTTCGAAATCATAATCATCATAGGCTAGCTTCTAGGGTTTATCCTCTACGATCTCGTGGTAGATCAACTCTTGTAACACCCATATCATCAATATCAATCAAGCAGAAAGTAGGGTTTTACCTCCATCCAGAGGGCCCGAACCTGGGTAAACATCGTGTCCCCTGTCTCCTGTTACCATTAGCCTAAGACGCACAGATCGGGACCCCCTACCCGAGATCCGCCGGTTTTGACACCGACAGATAGTGCCAAGGTCTATGCCTCCAATACTTCTAGCCAACCGCCACCTAGCCAAGAAAATGAAGTTGTTGGGCATGCTCTTGAAAAAAGTTAATGAACAATATGTTGATGGTCATGGTGATGTCCAATGTGGTCATGGTGGTTATGATGATGACATGCATGAGGATGAGACTCATGCAAATGAGAAGGAGAAAAGGGAACGACGAAAGCATGAGGCGGACATGGCATGCAAAAACAAGAAGATGGCTCAAGAGGAGGAGAGAGTTAGGAAGCTTGAAAGGGCTCGCCTTGCACTAGATGATGGATGAAGTGCTGATGATGAGCAAGAGGATGCGATTCATGGCAATGACATCGGTGACTTGGAAGCATTTGTCAGGCAGCAGGACATGGACCGTGAGATCCCCTATGGTCGTGCATATGCATATGACTCGGATGATGAAGGTCCGGAGGAAGAACTGGACGTGGATGGATTCACGGAGAGAGAGAACCGTATACACACAAAGGTGACCGGTTTGGAAATAAGAACTCCATTGTTTCGTGATCTCAGGCTGGCCCACAAGGCGGTAGTTTATGGTGGCATGAGTAAGGCGATAGAACCGAGAGCTTGCCCGGAATCGGGCGAACCAAGGGACAAGGATGAGGACGAGAATGCTTACTTGAAGAAAGGGTTGAAGTTTGTGAGGTTACAGGCCTTCAAAGTATGGCTAAGTGAATATGCTATTAGGAACCATAGACCATATCTTGTTGGGCACTTGCACCAAAAAGTGCGTTACTCCATCCATTGTGACAAAGAAGGATGCCCATGGGCGGTCCATGGAAGAAGAATTAAAACCGGGCAATGGTTGTTAACAAGTTGTGTGTGTACTCACTCGTGCAGGCCACCGTCAAAAAAGAAGCCTAAAACACACCGTCAACTCACCTCTGAGTTTCTCGGGTTTAAATTAATGAAAGAAGTATCAAGTGATCCAACCGTGAAGGTGATGCTCCTCATGACGATGGTGAAAAAATGTTTGGATACAAAGTCAAGTATGGGAAGACATGGAAGGCCAAGTCAAATGCTTTAAGGATGTTGTATGGTAATTGGGAAGAAGCATACAATCGCCTCCCGTGGTTGTTGGGAGCGATTGCCCATAGGAACCCCGGCATGTACCATGTAGTCAAGGATGATGGTCATGGGGTGTTTCCCCGTGCCTTCTGGAGTTTCGGACAATACATCACGGCCTTTAAGCATTGCCGTCCGGTTTTGTCTATTGATGGCACATTCTTGACCGCCGATACAAGGGCACAATCATGGTAGCAATGGTGCACTCCTCCAATGACAATGTGTTGCCGGTGGCATTTGGTTTGGTGCCCTTCGAGCACCAAGACAACTGGGAGTGGTTCATGCGTCATGTTAGGGAAAATGTCATTGGTGATAGAGAAGTGTGCATTATATCAGACCAGCACCAAGGCATACTGAAAGCCATGGACATTGTTATTCCAGGACTTCCAAAGCTCCACCATCGATGGTGCATGAGGCATTTCGTGGCAAACTTTTATAGGGCATGTAAGAGCAAGGAGTTGAGCAAGGATCTAACCCATGTTTGCGTGGCCTTCAGCACCGGTGCGTACACCATTCGCTATGACAAGCTCTACGAAGCTGCAAACGAAGGAGGGAAAGATTTCTTAACATTAAATTTTCTAGAGAAACACAAGTGTGCACGCGCTCATGACGAAGGAGGTTGGAGATATGGAGACATGACCAGTAACATGGTCGAATGTTTTAACAATGTGCTCAGAGGTGCCCGCCCATTGCCAGTGACTGCAATAGTGGAATATACTTTCTTCAAGCTTAATGAGTATTTTCTGATGCATTCAGAGGAAACCGTGAAGTGGATTGGTGAAAAAATGGAATATCCACCAAACATTGAAGAGTGGATGATGTTACAACAAAGCAAGTCCTCGGCACAGAAACTTAGGCTATTCAACACCTACGATATGACCTACCAAATCGATGAGCCTGGTGAGACAACAAGAGATGGTATGTCATATAGTGGTTGTGCATTTGAGGTGCACCTTAAGAGATGGTGGTGTCAGTGCGAGAGGCCTAGTAAGTATCATTGGTCGTTCTCTCATCTTTTGACGACGACGTCGTCAAGAAATATACATGTGTCTGATGGGACAACCGTGAGGATGCATGAGTTCGTTCTTGAAGCTACTAGGTTGACATGGGCCCCTTGATTCCAACCCTTCCCGGACCCATCATAGTGGCCTGACTATAATGACCCGGAGCTTAGGCCCGATCCTTTGCTCAAGGTCGAGCCCAAGGGTAGAATCAGAGAGAAACGGTTGAGAGGCGATATGGACAACCTAGATGGATACACTGGCATGAACCAATTTGGTAGCAGGCACTTTATGGAGCCTCCGGACACTACCAACTGTGGTCAATGTGACAATTCGGGACAAAATGTGAGGACATGCTCTAAGAAAAGGAAAACATCAAAGGAGGGCAATCCAACCACGGGTCAGGCAGGTGGTGGCAGAGGGGGTTCCGGTGGTCGTAGAGGTGGTTCCCGTGCTGCTAGAGGCCCTAGAGGAGGTGCTAGGAGTGGACAACATGGTAGAGGTGGCGCTAATGGAGGCCCTAGAGGGGGTAGTAGTGGTGCTCGTAGAGGTGGTTCCGGTGGTGGTAGAAGAGTACGGAGGACTGATAATGGGTTGGTGTTTGGTTATTTGGGTAATCCAAATGGTTGACCAATTTTGAATGGTAAATATTTGTTCATTCTTTTCTTGTTTTCTTGTATTGTTTTTTTGCATTTAGTTTGTTCATGTAATTTTCTAACAATTCTTCTTCTCATAGGCATGGCTTCATCCGGTTCCATGACGAGGCTGCGGTGCGCTAACCAAGAGGACATGCCGAACAAGTGGGAGGAGGCAAGGTTGGACAAGACGAAGGAGAAGGATGTGAAAACCCCTTCATGTTGGTATGCAGGTGAGTGCAAGGTGAAGGTCTCCACTGACCGGAAGAAGTCATGGACGGAAGGAAGAAGATATTTTGTGTGTCCCAACTATGTACATGATCGCGCACGTCCCACTAACGCCTATGACATCCCACCGGTATGTTAGAAAAGTAGGCTATTCTCCATTATGATTCACTTTATATTACTAACAAAAACTTGTATTGTGTGTAGTCACCTCCTCCTCTTTGCAAGTACTTCACATGGACAGATCATGAAGTGCCAGAAGATGTCCAAAAAGACCAACTTCAAGATTGCCTTAGGAGACAGCGACTGTTTGAAGAATCCTTACAGAGAGCAGAGGACGAAGAACGTCGTGAGTGGGAGAGGAAGGAGCGGAAGAAGCATGAGGAGGAGAGGGCGCGCAAAGAGAAGGCAGCTCGTCAAGAGGAGAGGGCAAGAAAGCTTGCGAGGGCTCGCGATGCACAAGAGGAGGATGAGGCACGCGACAAGAAGGGGAAATGGCCGCGTGTGACCCAATAGAGACTTGAATGTGCTGCTATTTGAGGATTGTATCATGAATTTGTGATGAACTATGTCATGGACCTATTGTGCTATTTTATGGGAACTATGCAATGAACCTAAATTATGCTATTTGATGGGAACTGTGTAATGAACCTAAGTTGTGCTATTTGATGGGAACTATGTAATGAACCTAACTTTCTTATTAGTTGTCCATGTGGTGAATTGTGAAACAAAATTGTCATATCCAGAGAGGTAAAAGTTCTGTTGGCCCCTGATGAAACCAAGACGCCAGGAACTGCGGCGTCCAACACTCTGTTCTGCTACCCAGACGCCATGGATCGAGGCGTCTTGGTCTTTGCTCCAGACCAGAATCGGTTCTGTAAATCCCAAACGCCAGGAGTCACGGTGTCTGGACCTTTGCCCAGACGCTAGAGACCACGGCGTTTAGGCCCTATCGAGAGAGGTAAATCTGCGGTTGCACCTCTTCACACTTAGATGCCAAAGTCGGTGGCGTTTTGGTCCTTTGCAGATTATAAGTCCTTGTGTGCCCACTCCATAACTCATTCTTCTACCTCACAACCCCGAGCTACTGCCCCCACACTCTCTTCCCCCCAACCAAACGCCCCTTCAAATCTCGCATAAATCGGTCCCATTTGATCGTTGGATCGAAGTCATTGACTACCATTGAGGTAAATCCAGTACACCCCCATGATTTGTTTGGTTCAATCCATCACAGTTAGTGGATTATTTCAAACCCTAGCTTTTCCTTTTTTTGCAAATTGTTTGCAAAAAAAGGGTACATATATAGTGTTTTATACGGTGTTGTTAGCTTTATCCTAATTAATTTAGTTGGTGTAGTATGCATGCTCCTAGTGTTAAGCTTACGATTGGCTTAGGATTAGGATTAGGATTACCCTAGTTGTTATGCTTATGATTAGTGATAGAGTTACAAACTTCTTTATAATGTTGCATTTTAATGTTAGGTCACACTTGTTGGAATGGCACTTAATAATGACGCAAAGATGGTTTTCATTGAGAAATATATGGATGCGGCGGATGAAAAGAACCGCGAACTCATTAAACAAAAGATGACTCTGTGGGTGAATAGTTGCGATGCAAGGAATGAAGCTGCGAGGACTCTGCACGGTTATATTTTTCTGATGACTCAGATAATGTCATTGCTGAAACGGAAAAGAATCTTGCCGAGATGAAAAGGGCTGAACTTGATTGTAGAAGTGATCTAGGTAGGCAAATCGCATTTTATGCAACAATGCTAGAATATCGTCAGATGGACTTGAATAGGCCTGGACAGATCATTGACTGGGCAATCAATGAAGCTATGTCCTCGATACCGACCCAGGCTGCTCATTGGGATTGGGTTCTCGAAATACCGGGTGTCATCTATTGCAACCCTGGACCAAACAGTGACATTCAATTGGAACCTATCCCGCTAGATTATGAGCCAGACTTGTCGCTGGTATATATCGACCCAAGCTCCTCGGTGCTACCTACTGACCCAAGTTCCTCGGTGCCAGACGGGGCCAATGCAAGCAAGAAGAAGAAAAAGAATGATTCACACAAGAAAAATAAGAAAGAGAATTCACGCAAGAAAAACTCGAGGGGTTGAACTATGTGATGTTCTATGTCATGGAACTAAGTGATGATGTATGTCATTTGAACTATGTCCGTTAAAGTTTGTACTGCGCACTTCAGTTGAACTATGTAATGCATATGTCGTGGATCTAAGTTATGTTGTATGTCATGAATTTGAGACCGTTTATTTATGAGTTTCCAAAAAGTTTCTTCTAATTTGTCATTTGTTTGTACCTGCTATGTAATGCCAGTAATTGCTCTAATATTTGTTTTGAAAAATTGTTGGCCTCTGCGTAGGGCAAAACGCCGGAGACCACGGCATTTTGGCCGTATCCAGAAAGGTGAAACTACTGTGGCTCCTCTGCAGACCTGGACGCCAAGGTTTCTGGCGTCTAGGGGCAAAACGCCAGAGACCATGGTGTCTACCCTGTACAGAAACTGCAGCATAACAACAAGAAGGTAGCAAGAAGGTACCATAGCTAAGGATGACAGCATAACAACAAGGATGACCGCAAAACTAAACATAATAGCAATATTTCTAGGATGACAGCAAGAAGGTACCATAGTTCACGCCATCATAGCAAACAACAACATGAAGGTAGCAAAGTTCACGCCACTCCATAAGTGCAAATTAAACACAAGTCTCATGTAGCAAAGTTCACGCCACTTCTAAGGTTCATGAATGAAACATAACAAAGTTCGCGAGAATCTAGTATTAACTAATTCACTTCTTCCTTCCTTTTTTGCTGCACGGCATGCTTTGTGTGGGCTGTGATGGCTGCGGCGCATCATCCATTTGGGACATCCCAAACACCTCCTCTTCGTCTTGATTGTACTCCTCTTCATCTTGATTGTATTCCTCTTCGTCTTGTTCTAGCTCCTCATCCTCTTGCTCTGGCTCCTCTTGTCTGGCTCCTCTTGTTGTTCCTGTTGCAAGACAAGACGACGACGAAGTCTATTGTCCCGGCTAGTAGAAGCTCCAGCTGCCATCTTGTGGCAAGAGAGCATAGCTGCCATCTTGTGGAACCGACTCACGAAACTCTGCAACATAATAAAGATGCAATACCAGACTAAGTAAAAAGTGTGCAAATATGGAGGTTTTTGAATAGAAATAGCATATATCTTCATTGTTTTCCTAAGAAGTTTCTCAGATGATCCACTTCCCTCGTCTTCACTAAGTGCTACACCAGCCTCGTTAACACAATGCAATAACTCCATGCCCTACAAAATGAAGACCACGAAAATTATCTTTTAAGTACATGTAAATGCACTCGAAGTAGATTCTAATTGTGTGGAGCATACCACTCAGTCATGTAATTATGCATAGTCAAGTAGTGTCCCTTCGTTGTCTCTCGTTTCTAGATTTAAGTCCATATACTCGCTCTCACGATCCAACTCTTCCAATTCCGAACGGTTCCAACCGGGCTTTAGCTTCAACCTGTAACGTCCCGCAAGCCACTTTAGATGCTCTTCGTATAATGAATCACTATGGAGTCTTCTTTCCTTCTCCACTAGGGCCGCTCTTTGATTCCACAAATCTATCCACTCGGAGTGCTTGATGTCCCAAGTCGAAGTTTCCTGGTTATTCTTTCGACTAATTCTGCAAATTATGTACAAGATGAAAGCATTAGGAAGAAATGTCTTTGATAATGCTCTACTATATATCCAAAGCTACAACTATCTCACCGATGCAAATATTGGCATGTCTCGTAACTCTCATCCCTTGGTGTCCCTTGCCTTGTCCCAAATTGTCTTGCAACATGATCTGGGTAGTGCCACTCGACAGCATAGACGCATATCAGTGGGCATCTCACCCGCCAAATCTTCCTGTCACGCATGCACATCTTGTTCAGCCGGAAATCACACTCGGCATCATATGGCATCCAATCAACCTACTCCCTTCGTCCGGAAATACTTGTCATCAAACTAGATAAAAGGGGATGTATCTAGATGTATTTTAGTTCTAGATACATCTCTTTTTATCCATTTTGATGACAAGTATTTTCGGACGGAGGGAGTACAACACAATATGATACTAGTTAAGTACACGGTTCCATCACAATTGATGTGCTCTTATGTAAGTTATCATTACCTGCTTATGAGTCAACATATCCAGCTCGTTGATGTAGCATTTTTATTGCGCAACCGAGCTGCCTGTGTATACATTCGCCATCTCCCAACAGTAGGCGACGGCCGGAAACCGCCAAGGATCTTCTCCATGCCTCACGTTGTGTGGGAGCCATCCTTCAGGAGGTCTCTTGTTTTTCTTGGGACGTCCAATGGGCATCCGCTCCCACATCCAAACCTGCAGGCACCAAACAAAGCCACCCATACCAGATGTGCCCTTCTTCCTACGACATGCCCCGTCGAGCTGCAAATTCAGAAATTGTTCATAAGAGGTCGCCAAAATTGCAAACGCAAACAAATTGACAATTTGATTACTAATTACCTGACGATATAAGTATGCTAGTGCTCCTGAACCCCAACTATACTTACGGTCCCAGTCACTTAGTAGGTCCAAGAATATCCACTGGGCTTTATTACCGGTAGAATCTGGGAACACTACCCTCGTTAATAGATACTACAGATAAGCTCGGGCGTGCTGCTGCACAACAACCTCATTGGCGTCCGGAGGGCATACTATTCCTCTCTCCTCTCGGAGCCAGTGATGTAACACTTTCTCACTGTCACGCTCGCCTTCTTCAGGAGGCACGGGGAAGACACCTGTCAATTGGCCAACACGATCTCGCCAATTAGCAGTTACAATGGTGCCGGTCAAAGCTTCTCCATTGATTGGAAGGCCACTGATCATCGCCATGCCTCCGAGGTCACGGTCATCTCTCCACATGACAAGTTGAATGAGTGTGTCTCTGGCCTCCAACGGTCAATAAGTGCGGTCATCGCCCCGTGGTTGACCGACGGAGTGTGCCGCTTGAACTGAAGCATAGATGGGAGAAGGCCCAATCTCTCGAAGTATGGCTCATATCGCTCGTTGCATGACCAGTCGTGGGCACTATGACCCCTCATGCGCATAGGTTTTAGTTCCTGCAAAATAGCATTGCATTATGGTTAGTGCCTAGGAAAACTTATAAGTAATAACCAAGAATTCAAATGGATTGAGTCTTACCCGGTGATTCTCAATGTCCCACGCATGATGCTCTTTGTCATACCCTTTACGAAGACCGTCGTACCAACGTTCACCCTCCATCCTACAAATCAAGCATGAACAAATTAAACATACATAACACTATATAACATCCTACATATCATATATTTTCCATAACAACATCAACATAAATGCATATCTCAATGGCAACATAACAAAACCAATTATCTATATATGACAAAATCTCAATGCACGGGGCAACATATCTCAATGTCAAAACAACAAGACCAATTATCTATATATGACAAAATCTCAATGGCAACACAACATAACAAAATCTCAATATAACATCCTAATTATATGACCGTATGCCAATGAGAATCAATCATACAAAATACACAAATTAATTAGATTCTCTTTCAAGCAATCATCTATCTAAATCCATATGCATAGCAACAAAAATTAAAATGCCCAACCCTACCACAAATGCCTTATCTTCTCAATCCAACCATATAAACACATGCCATCTTTTCTAAAGTATCAATCATACCCACATGGCCAAGCCATGGACTTCCCTTTCTCAAAAAAGTGCAAACAAAACAAATCCAAGGGTTCTAACAAGTATGAATTAATGCCACAAAAATAAAAGTTTCCAACCAAAAATAATTGGAGGAACCGGTGGAGAATACCTCAAGGAATATGGGGGGGGGGCTCAGATCCGCACTTTTGATGAAGAATATAGTAGATTTGTGGGAGATTTGGGTGATGGGAGGAGAGAAGCAGAGCTTCTGTAGGCGCCGCCACGAGGAGGAAGACGCCTCATGCGTCTTGGTCTTGGGTGGGTTGGGCTGCACCTGAGCCGGTTTACTGATCTCCAGGGGTAAACGCCAAGGTTCATGTCGTTTACCCCTTTGCCACGTCGGACGGTCAAATTGCTAACCAGGGAGGTGGGCCAGGCCTAAACGCTAGGGATCGCGGTGTCCTTAGTGCAATCTAAACACCGCGGATGTTGGCGTCTCGATTTGGGTCAGATACGAAAAAAGTTACAAACATGGGGCAAATCGTGCTAAACTTTGAGACATGGGCCAGAACAGTGAAAAAGTCCAATATAGTAGATATTTTTTATTAGCCGTGAAAGATGAATTTGGAGTAAAGTGGCAACGGATGATGTTTTAAATGTACAAGAAAATTTGTAGTACTAATACAACTGTCATGTCAAATTTTGAAAAATTCAGGGGTCGTTTGACCTTTTAAGACATTTAAGTGATTTTTTAGCTATTTAATGACCGTAATTGAAATTTGAACTACATGTACATGCAGCAGCTAATCAAAACTGTTTGAAAATCCATATTTTGTGTACTTGTGTGCGATTTAAATCCACATGCAGTAAATTGGAAGGAATTTTCAAACATATTGGTCTAACGGCTATGACACAATTAAGCATTGAGTGCCCTGGCATTTAAATTCCAAAAAATTAAAAACATGAAACCTTGCTTGATGTAATGTCATACCACAAAGATGATGTGGTACAAAAATTGGTTTGTGTGATTAATGTTTGGACACACACCCCTCAAAACCGGAGCAACTCACTAAAAGGCTCGTGGTTCCGAGAGGGAACAACGCATGTTTGATGACGAACGGCAGATAGCTTCATCTTACGGCCTTCAAAAATTTTCTACGTGTAATGTGCACTCATACTAACAGTCATGTGAAAATTTGGAAAATTTCAGGCGTCATTTGAACTTTTTTAAGACATTTAAGTGATTTTAGCCATTTAATGACCGTAATTCAAATTTGAACTAGATGTACATGGAACGGCTAACCATAATGTTTTGAAAAATCATGTTTGTGTACTTGTGTGCAAGTTAATTCCATGTGCAGTAAATTAGAAGGAATTTTCAAACATATTGGTCTCACAGCATGGACAAATGCATGTGGAATGCCATGGCATTTGAATTCCAAATAATGAAAAATGATCAGGAAAACATGAAACTTTGCTTGATGTAATGTCATGCCACCAAGATGATGTGGTACGAAAATTGGTCTGTTTGACGAAAGTTTGGACACACACCCCTCACAAACCGGAGCAACTCACTAGAAGGCTCGTGGTTCCGAGAAGGAAACAATGCATGTTTGATCACGAACGGCAGATAGATTCCTCTTACGGCCTTCAAAAAATTTCTATGTGTAATGTGCACTGATACAAACTGTCATATGAAAATTTGGAAAATTTCAGGGGTCATTTGAACTTTTGAAGAAATTTAAGTGATTTCCTAGCCATTTAATAACCATAATTCAAATTTGAACTAGATGTACATGGAACGGCTAACCATAACGGTTTGAAAAAAAATCATATTTGTGTTCTTGCGTGCGAGTTAATTAAATGTGCAGTAAATTAGAAGGAATTTTCAAGCATATTGGTCTCACGGCATGGACACATGCATCGAGTGCCATGGCATTTTAATTCCAAAAAATTATAAAAAGATCAGGAAAACATGAAACCTTGCTTGATGTAATGTCATGCCACCAAGATGATGTGGTACAAAAATTGGCATGTTTGATGAAATTTTGGAGAGACACCCCTCACAAACTGGAGCAACTCACTAGAAGGCTTGTGGTTCCGAGAGGGAACAATGCATGTTTGATGACGAACGACAGGTAGCTTCCTCTTACGGCCTTCAAAATTTTCTACGTGTAATGTGCACTGATACAAACTGTCATGTGAAAATTTGGAAAAATTTCAAGGGACATTTGACCTTTTGAAGACATTTAAGTGATTTCCTAGCCATTTAATGACCGTAATTAAAATTTGAATTTGATGTACATGCATTTCATGTGCAGTAAATTAGAAGCAATTTTTCGAACATATTGGTCTCACGGCATGGACACATGTACATGCATGGAGTGCCATGGCGTTTCTATTCCAAAAAAGTAAAAAGTGATCAGAAAACATGAAACCTTAGTTGATGTAATGTCGTGCCACCAAGATGATGTGGTACAAAAATTGGGTTGCTTGACGAAAGTTTGGACACATCCCTCACAAATTGAAGCAACTCACTAGAAGGCATGTGGTTTCGAGAGGGAACAATGCATGTTTGATGACGAATAGCAAATAGCTTCCTCTTATGACCTTTGATGTCTACTACACAACCTTCTTCTTGTAGACGTTCTTGGGCCTCCAAGTGCAGAGGTTTGTAGGACAGTAGAAAATTTCCCTCAAGTGGATGACCTAAGGTTTATCAATCCGTGGGAGGCGTAGGATGAATATGGTCTCTCTCAAATAACCCTGCAACCAAATAACAAAGAGTCTCTTGTGTCCCCAACAGACCCAATACAATGGTAGATTGTATAGGTGCACTAGTTCGGTGAAGAGATGGTGATACAAGTGCAATATGGATAGTAGATAAAGGTATTTGTAATCTGAAAATATAAAGACAACAAGGTAACTAATGATAAAAGTGAGCGTAAACTGTATTGTAATGATAGGAAACAAGGCCTAGGGTTCATACTTTCACTAGTGCAAGTTCTCTTAACAATTGAAAGCACAAGTGCTCCCTAGGTGGTTTTGGTAATTAATGACAACATATCTCTTGTTGGACTAACACTTTTATGTAGTATGTTTCAGATAAGTTCAACAATGGAGTGGCATGGACTAAAGGATGTAGGAACTCCTTCAAGATGCTAAGGACAAAGGATTGGCTCAAGCTTCAAGCTCAAGACTCTTCATTTTACATTTTAGTGATCCAAGATCACATTGAGTCTATAGGAAAAGCCAATACTATCAAGGAGGGATGAGGTGTTGCTTAATGAGCCTCTTGCTTCAAAGTGTTTAGTGATATGCTCCAAAACCCTCAACTACTTTCCCACTTCCACACATATGTCCTAAACCTAAAGTCAAACTCGGCCCCATTGATTCTTCCTATCCGGAGCCACCGAGTTTGGATGTCTTAGCCACTGCCACAAACCCTAGGCAAATCGGTCTCACCGATAGGGATCTCGGTCTCACGGAGATGGGATTGTAATCTCTCTGTGTATGTCCATTATCAAAATCGGTCTCACCGAGTTTGAGCAATCGGTACTACCAAGATTACAATGCAAACTTTCTGGTTGACTTATTATCAAAATCGGTCCCACCGAGTTTGATAATCGGTCCAACCGAGTTTGCCAGACCAACTCTCTGGATAGCTTATTACCAAAATCGGTCTCACCGAGTTTGTGTAATCGGTCTTGCCGAGATTATGTTATGCACTAACCCTAACCATATCGGTCTTACCGAGTTGCATTTCGGTCCCACCGAAAACCCTAACGGTCGCATTATTTGCTAAATCGGTCTAACCGAGTTTAACTATTCGGTCCCACCGAGTTTGGTAGATTGTGTGTAACGGTTAGATTTTGTGTGGAGGCTATATATACCCCTCCACCTCCTCTTCATTCGTGGAGAGAGCCATCAGACTGAACCTACACTTCTAGAATCCTATTTCTAAGAGAGAACTACCTACTCATGTGTTGAGGCCAAGATATTCCATTCCTACCATATGAATCTTGATCTCTAGCCTTCCCCAAGTTTCTTTCCACTCAAACCCTCTTTCCACCAGATCCAAATCCTATGAGAGAGAGTTGAATGTTGGGGAGACTATCATTTGAAGCACAAGAGCAAGGAGTTCATCATCAACGCACCATTTGTTACTTCTTGGAGAGTGGTGTCTCCTAGATTGGCTAGGTGTCACTTGGGAGCCTCTGACAAGATTGTGGAGTTGAACCAAGGAGTTTGTAAGGGCAAGGAGATCGCCTACTTCGTGAAGATCTACCGCTAGTGAGGCAAGTCCTTCGTGGGCGACGGCCATGGTGGGATAGACAAGGTTGCATCTTCGTGGACCCTTCGTGGGTGGAGCCCTCCATGGACTCGCGCAACCGTTACCCTTCATGGGTTGAAGTCTCCATCAATGTGGATGTACGATAGCACCACCTATCGGAACCACGCCAAAAACATCCATGTATCCAATTGTGTTTGAATCCTTGAAAACCCTTCCCTTTACATTCTTGCAAGTTGCATGCTTTACTTTCCGCTGCTCATATACTCTTTGTATGCTTGCTTGCTATATGTTGTGAATGTTAAACTTGTGCCTAAACTCCACTCAAACTTTAAAGAAACTTAAAAATTGGAACTTTGGCTCTTAGTGTCTAATCACCCCCCTCTAGACACCTATTCTCAAGGTCCTACAACAATAATAACATAGATAGATCATATAACAATCCCTCAACATGCAACAAAGAGTCACTCCAAAGCCACTAATAGCGGAGAACAAACGAACAGATTATCGTAGGGTATGAAACCACCTCAAAGTTCTTTCGGATCGATCTATTCAAGAGTTCATACTAGAATAACACCTTAAGACACAAATCAACCAAAACCCTAATGTCACCTAGATACTCCATTGTCACCTCAAGTATCCGTGGGCATGATTATACGATATGCATCACACAATCTCAGATTCATCTATTCAACCAACACAAAGTACTTCAAAGAGTGCCCCAAAGTTTCTACCAGAGAGTCAAGACGAAAACGTGTGCCAACCCCTATACATAGGTTCATGGGCGGAACCCGCAAGTTGATCACAAAAACATACATCGAGTGGCACGTGATATCCCATTGTCACCACAGATAAGCACGACAAGACATACATACGGTGATCTCAAATCCTTAAAGACTCAATCCGATAAGATAACTTCAAAAGGAAAACTCAATCCATTACAAGAGAGTAGAGGGGGGACAAACATCATAAGATCCAACTATAATAGCAAAGCTCGCGATACATGAAGATCGTGCCATAGAGAGAACACGAGAGAGAGACATCAAACACATAGCTACTGGTACATACCCTTAGCCCCGAGGGTGAACTACTCCCTCCTCGTCATGGATAGCGCCGGGATGATGAAGATGGCCACCGGTGATGGGTTCCCCCTCTGGCAGGGTGCTGGAACGGGCTCCCGAAAGGATTTTGGTGGCTACAGAGGCTTGCGGCAGCGGAACTCCCGATCTATCTTCTGTTCTGATGTTTTTAGGGTATGTAGGCTTATATAGGAGAAACAAGTCGGTCGGGGGAGCCTCGAGGGGCCCACGAGAGGGTAGGGCGCGCCCAGGGGGGCGCCCCCCTGTCTTGTGGCTCCCTCTATACTCCCCTGGCTTGCATTCCAAGTCTCCTGGATCATAATCTTCCAAAAAATAACGCTGCCAAAGGTTTCATTCCGTTTGGACTCCGTTTGATATTCCTTTTTTTCAAAATACTGAAACAGGCAATAAAACAACAATATGGGTCGGGCCTCCGGTTAATAGGTTAGTCCCAAAAATTATATAAATGTGTAAAATAAAGCCCATAAACATCCGAAAGGGGGAATATAATAGCATGGAACAATCAAAAAATTATAGATACGTTGGAGACGTATCAAGCATCCCCAAGCTTAATTCCTGCTCGTCCTCGAGTAGGTAAATGATAAAAATAGAATTTTTGATGTGGAATACTACCTAGCATAATTCTCAATGTAGTTTTCTTTATTGTGGCATGAATGTTCAGATCCAAATGATTCAAAATAAAAGTTCATATTGACATAAGAAATAGTGATACTTCAAGCATACTAATCAAAGTAATGATGTCTTCTCAAAATAACATGGCCAGAGAAAGTTATCCCTACAAAATCATATGGTCTGGCTGTTGCTCTATCTTCATAACACAAAGTATTTAATCATGCACAACCCCGATGACAAGCCAAGCAATTGTTTCATACTTTAGTAATCTCAAACTTTTTCAACTTTCACGCAATACATGAGCGTGAGCCATGGACATATCACTATATGTGGAATAGAATGGTGGTTGTGGAGAAGACAAAAAGGACATGGTCTCACATCAACTAGGCGTATCAACGGGCTATGGAGATGCCCATTAATAGATATCAATGTGAGTGAGTAGGGATTGCCATGCAATGGATGCACTAGAGCTATAAATATGAAAGCTCAACAAAAGGAACTAAGTGGGTGTGCATCCAACTTGCTTGCTCACGAAGACCTAGGGCATTTTGAGGAAGCCCATCATTGGAATGTACAAGCCAAGTTCTATAATGAAAAATTCCCACTAGTATATGCAATTGACAACATAGGAGACTCTCTATCATGAAGATCATGGTGCTACTTCAAAGCACAAGTGTGGAAAAAGAGATAGTAGCATTCTCCCTTCTCTCTTTTTCTCTCATTTTATTATTTTCTTTTCTCCTTTTTTTCTTTTTCTCTTTTTTTATTTGGCCTTTTTTTTCTTTTTTTTTCTTTTTGGCCTGTTTTTTTGTTTTTTTAAGTCTGAAGTCTCATCCCGACTTGTGGGGGAATCATAGTCTCCATCATCATTTCCTCACTCGGACAATGCTCTAATAATGAAGATCATCACACTTTTATGGATTTACAACTCAAGAATTACAACTCAAAGCTAAAACAAGATATGACTCTATATGAATGACTCCGGTGGTGTACCGGGATATGCAATGAATAAAGAGCGACATGGATGAATTATGAAGGTGGCCTTGCCACAAATACAATGTCAACTACATGATCATGCAAAGAGCAACATGACAAAGGTACACTACAAGAAAAATACACTTCCGTGATGATACGTGTTTGTCACAGTAGGTCCCGTTTTTTGTCATGCATGTACATCCATGACAAATTTATGACAGAGTCAAGATAGTCATACCTGTGCTGTCGTAGAAGTGTTCCATGACATTACCAAAATTATCATCACGGAAGTGTCCACTTCCATGACGATAAATCGCGCGTCACAGAAGTGCTTTCGTCAAGGGTGACCGGCACGTGCCATCCACCGTAACGGAATGTCGTTAAGCTATTGGGTCGGGTTTTGGATCCGATAACCCGTTAGCAGCCTCGACCAATGGGGATTTTCCACGTGTAAAATCATCATTGGCTAGAGGAAACACGTGTCGGCTCACCGTTGGGACAAATGTCATCAACTCATTGGACAAAAGGCGCCTATGATACGTCAGCACGTGGCACGGCCCAACAGAGGCCCATTCCTGTGAAAAGGCCGGCCCATTTGACTTGGTCAAAAGGTGGCGGGCCGGCCCATGTAAAGCTTGTTAACGGCATGTTCACATATAGCCCATTTACAGCCCGCTAACCCAAGGCCCGTTACGCCCTATCTGAATTAGGCCCAGTAGCGTCATCTGGGCCACCCAATATGATTCCAGCCCATTTTCACTTCTGGCCCATGTATGGCCCATGACGGCTTTCGGCCCATATGAGGCCCTATGCAACTCTTGGCCTATTAACGACCCGTGGTGAAACTGGCCCGTAATGAATAGTGTATTACTTTACACCCATTAACGGCCCGTGGTGAAACTGGCCCGTAATGAATAGTGTATCTCTTTATACCCATTAAGGGCCCGTTATTCCGTTGGGCCGTTTCCAGCCCATGTTATCTTTCGGCCTTCTCAGAGCCCATTTATTCTTGGGATCATTTCCAGCATTCGTTTACTTACGGCCCGTCACTGTCATTTTTTGCTTATGGGCCAAATTCAGCCCGTGGTTACAGTCGGCCCGTTTGTGGTCCGTTAACACGTTGGGCCGTTTTCATAGCATCATGAAATACGGCCTATTAACGAAGCCCATTATGGTCGGCCCATGAACGGACGATTCCAACTCTAGCCCGTTTACGGCCATAATGCGTCCTGTTATTGGCCCATGTTTGGCCAATCGATCATACTGCCCGTATAAGGCCCATTGATGATACGACCCGTAGAAGGCCCATTGTTTCTACGGCCCGTAGAAGGCCCATTTTTTCTACGGCTCGTAGAAGGCCCACTGTTTATACGGCCCGTAGAAGGCCCACTGTTTCTACGACCCATAGGTCTAGTGTCACTACAGTAAATATTAGCCCATGGTTATTGTTGCCTAGTTTTAAAAAATAGGTTATTGCAGCCACTAGCAAACCACAGAAAAAGAACTGCACTGACTACAAGCAAACAAATAAACAAGACAACAAGGAAATAAATAAGCAACCAACTTACACTAGGCTATCACAACTATTACACATATTACATCCACTGGGCATCAAAGTTCGCCACCAGTGCAAATATAGGGAACACAGCAGCATATAAATGCCGCAGCAAAACAAGTCCAGAACTGAAACCACTTCAGAAGAGCTCAAGAAACAATATCCTGGGTACCCATAATGCTGGCAAGATGCTTAGCAAGCTTATTAACTTTCTCTTGTTTGGCGCTTAAGTCCTCCAGCGCTTGCTGTTGCACCAGAAAGTATGCATCTGAATTTTGTAGGGACTTCCTCAGTCCTTCGGCTTCCTGTCGCATAACATCTGATCGATGTCTTTCAACTTGAAGTTGAGACTCAAGAAGCCGAACTGATTCAGGCAACGAGTTCGAAGAGCTGGTGCCAGCAGTGGTAGCCAGTAACTCGAACACTACATCATGACAGGACTTTAGGGTTGTCTTAGTGTCCTCAATATAGTTTTTATCAGCTTTCTTGGAAACCAACAGGGATCTCTCACTGTCTTGAACCTTATCTGCATTACTTCCTTTACCATTGCATAACAGGGTACTCTTCTCCAATATTTTATCCGCGTTCTAAAAGAGAAACAAACAAATACATCTCAGGTTTACAATGTAGTATATGAAACTCATTTTGGTAAACCAGTTCAGTAGTAAGGTGGACAGGATAACAACATGAAACAAACATATATCTATGTAGTATGGTCACTGTATGGTCTATATCATTCTAGTTTATGTTGCCAAATCAAGATAGATACAGTTCAAATCATATCTATTTAAGACAAAGCAGCATAGACAGAATATAAGTGTGGGAAACTACACAGCAATAACAACACTTGTAATGTGCATGGCATGAGAACATAACTGCTTATTCAATTGAAACTGAAATCAACATAGAGCAAGTTACAACAGCAAACAGCCAAACACGTTGAAGAAACAGGTTTAAAACATACCTGTTGCGCCATTGGAGTTTCAATTGCATCCTTCAAATTTGAAATTGGTTGGTATGAGTAAATACAGTGATGCAAGAGCAAAGTAGTATGAACCATGGCTATGGAACCTGACCTGAGAACAATTCTTCTTCTGCTTTAAGCATTGACTTCGGGTTCGGAGTGGTGGTCCTCATGATTTGGGCACTGCAGTTGCCTTACTAACTGCTCGTGTTTGGGTGCTCTGTGGTGGAGACGATGTTGTGTCAATGGGAACTGGGTGTCTATCTGCTGGGGTTGGGGTTAGAAGGGGTGTAGCTGGTTCTCTGTCCAACTGGGTAGGGGTAAAATCTGCATGAGTGTGGGTTATGTGTGGTGGGGATGATTCTTGGGCAAGTACAACCGTGGTTCTATCTGCATCGATAGGTGGCACGATCTTTTTTGAAGACCATGTTTTTACTCCCACAAATACTGCCATCACTCCCTCTAATTGAAATGGCTGATAAACAAGAAAAGTAATTGAATGTGCAGACATTGTAAGATAGACAGGTGCAATGGATAGTAGGGAAGAAAACAGGGCATGAAATAATTCACATTTATGTTGTCTAAGCAAACAGAATAGCAGGACATAATTTCACATATATGATGGCTAATTAAACAGGATATCATGACACAATTTCACATGTATGATGGCTAACTAAACAGGATAGAATGACATACTTCAAAATATGATGACTATGTAAACAGGATGACATGATATAACTATACGATGTGTCTATTAAAGTGGTTGTCATGCCATAAATCACAAACATGCCGTCGATGGAAACATGATGGCATGATATAATTCACGGATAGAATGACATAATTTAAAATATGATGACTATGTAAACATGATAGATGATATAACTATATTATGTCTTTAGAAAATGGGTTGGCATGCCATAATTCAGATACATGCTGTCTATGTAAACATCATGGCATGACATAATTCAAATATATGATTTATATACTAAGGAAGTGAGCAGAGGGCAATTGCATATATGATGTGTCAACTAAGGAGATGGCATTCAATATTGTGTATATGATGTAAAAACTAAGAAATGCAATACGATATATGCATTATATGAGTAATATAACCCTGCCAAGTTTGAGCATACACCTCAGGGTGATAATAGGACTGGTCATCTGCCTCTGAATCCTCCTCTGAAGAGCTATCTGTAACCAGCAAGATATCTGCTTCAGAAGGTAGCATTGTCTGCTCTGAAGACCTTGTTTTCACTCCAGATTTCTCCATCACCAATTCAAATGGCTGATGCACAAGAAGAGCAGTTGAATATACAAACATTGTCGACAAAAGCAATGAGAAATACAAAAAAAGGACGGCATGATATAATTCACATATATGACGCTTGCCTAAACAGCATGGCATTGCACAATTCACATACATAATGCCTTGCAACAAGATAACATTGCATAATTCACATATATAATGTCTTGCAACAAGATGGCATTGCATAACTCACATATATGGTAATTAGACACTAAACAGGTGGCATTCACACAAAGCATGTCTAAACTAAGAAAATGACATAGCAATGCAAGATACCATACGCACGATATGAGTAACATAACCCTGCCAAGTTAGGGCATGCACCTCAGGGGGGAAATATGACTGGTCATCTGTCTCTGAATCCTCCTCTGAGGAGCTATCGGTAACTAGCAAGACATGCGCTTCGTCAGATAGCATTGTCTGCTCTGAAGACCTTGTTTCCACTCCAGATTTTTCCATGACCATGCTGAATGGCTGATGCACAGGAAGAGTAATTGAATGTACTAAAATTGTTGACAAATTTAACACATAATAAAAAAATGATGGCATGATATAATTCACATATAAGATGACTGGCTAACCAGGGTGGCATTGCAAAATTCACATATATGATGCCTGGCTAGAAAAGATGGCATTGCATGATTCACATATACGATAAAGAAACTAAACAGATAGCATTGACACAAAGCATGTCTAAACTAAGAAGATGACATCTTTAATGTATACAGTAGGCAATGTAAGGCACCATATGCATGATATTACCAACATCAGCATGCCAAGTTAGAGCGAAGACCTCATGGGGTAAATAGGAGTGGTCTTCTCCTTCTGAATCCCCCTCAGAACAGTTATCTTCCTCTTGATTACGATCCAAAATGGGTGGAGGGGGGCTGCCTTTGCGCCCACCATGGAACGACGTCTGCATGAAATTTTATTGCCACGCAAGGCTTGTCTCTTTTGCTCTACATGATCAGTTCCATTGTGTACAATAACTGGCATGCATAGGAATAAAACATAGTGAGATTATGTAAGGAGTGCATGCACAAATCCAGAGTGATGGTAGCAAACTATGGATGGACCCAAAACCAATGATGCCAGGCAGATAATAGCTTTAGTTAAAAAATACAGATAATGGCTCCTTTAATGTTTGTTTGCACCCAACATGAAACTCATAGTAGACACTGGAGATTAACCAGATAGTAGACAGATAGTACTGATTGCTGCCCCAATATGTACCCCACAACCATTTAAAAACTCAAGTTTCAGCACTAGTTTGGACCTGACTTGGAGTCTAATAGGTGAACACGACGATAATGTAGCATGTCATCATATTAAGCGACGCATAACGTAAGCAGACACGGAAGAGTGCGACCTCTCTTGTGGACCCGTGTAGTCCTCAAGGTCATCTCCTCAGTTGATGATGGTAATGTAGTTATCGTGGCTGCCGGCGGCCGGGAAGAAGATCTAAGACAGCGAAAGACAGTCTGGAGAGCGGATCCCTGCTGTGGTGAACCCTTCCGTTGTTGGAGCAGCTGAACTGGGGTGGAACACAGCGCCGCAGGAGCAGGACAAACCACACAAGGTTTTCTAACAATGCCTGTAACAAAAGTAATTGAGTAAGGGCTTGTTTGAATTTGAGGATTCTAACAATGCAGGGATAGGAAATAGACATATCTGTAATAGAATTAATTGAGTAAGGGCTTGTTTGAATTTGAGGATTCTAACAATGCAGGGATAGGAAATAGACAGGAATAGGACAGGAATGCATGTGCAAAACAAAGAATTTAAAAACATAGGATTTCTGCCAATCTGGCTGTTTGATTCACAACAATTGGAAGATCACAGGATGCAAAAAAGCATGGTGAGATTAAGTCAAACCACAAGAAAATGTACGGTTATAATGCTATTATGCTACTATCTCTTAGTCTTGTGCTTGATGAATAGGAATATGAAAAGGAGGAGAAGTGGAAATTAGAATTCCTACGGTTTTTCTTTCAAGGAGACACTAAAGGAACAAATCCTACAGTTTTCCTTTGCTCCATTCCTTTGCACCAAATTCATGAAAAGTAGTACCATAGGAAACTTGACAATTCCTATGTTTTTTATTCACTTTTCCTTTCAAGCACTGGCGGTTCTAGTAGGCAGGCTTGAGCAAGGAAAATCCAACACTAAAAAAATGTTTTTGTGCTACTTCTATTACTTTGGACCCAGGCCACTACCATACTAGCTCAACTCCCAGGCCATCGACAAATGCACAGCTCAAACGCGCCAGAGATAATTAATGATGGCGTTCAAATAATCGTATTTCCCGTTACTACGAGTGCTCAGTGGACAATATATATAACATGTAGAGTAAAAAAGAGATGCAACAAGTGTACAACCTCTTTGGCGAAGCCATGTCGATCTCAGCGTGATTGGGTTGGCCGGTGAGGATGCTCCAGCTAACTTTGCTGTCGGAGGAGGGGAAGAAGATCTTAGGCGTCTGGAGATGGAGCCCGAGGTACTGCTCCTCTGTGATGGAGGGTTTCGTTGTTGGAGCAGCTCCGGTGAGTTGTACGGCACCGAGGCTGAAGCAGGACAAGAGAGACAATGAACAACGTTAATCTGAGTGGAATTCTAATAGCATCTCCAATACATGGCGTAAAATACATAACCACAAAGTGCTAGATGTAAAATACATCAGCTGCTCATCTCTGAACTTAACTGTCGAAACTGAACTTAACTGTCGGAACTGAACTTAACTGTCGAAACTGAACCTAACTGTTGAAACTGAATTTGGCTGTCGAAACTGAATTTTGGTGTCGAAACTGAACGCACTAGCAAGGTGAGGCTACACGTCGGTTGACTGACTTTTTCATCTCTGGTCTGTCGATTTTGCAGCTGTTGGATACGAAATCAAGGGCCTGCGGTTCATCTTCAACCTCCACCCCCCTTGAGCCGCCAGCCACCACCGGCCAAACAGCAGCCCCCCGCCGCCCGCGACCGGCGGTGCGCCACCCCACCCGCCCTGAAAACACTCCCCACCGCCGGTCCGCCGCCGCCCCGGCCATCCCTCTAGGTCCCCCCGTGTCGAGCTTTTTCTCCGGCGATCCCCACGCCACTGCCCCGCCAATGCCCCGCCACCGCCAGCGGCCACCGCCCCCATCCTGAACCCTAAAACAGATAGTGGGGTACCTCTCCGGCAAGCCCCCCTCCCTGCTGCGCCAGGTTTTTCCTTCACCCCGGCAAGCCCACCCCTTGAAAATCGACTGACCCAAAAGTCGATTCAGTCGACTGAAGTGTAGCCAAATCGGAGCTGCATCGCAAGCAAGAGCAAGAGCAAGAGCAGCAGCACGAGAAAGAGCAATAGCAAGAGAAGACCAGGCTGGGGACTGAGAGCAAGAGCAGAGCAGCAGCGCGAGCGGGAGCTAAAGCAGCAGCAGGTCCTACTTATGTGGACTTCGCCGCCGAGGGAGCGACACCATGGAGGAAGTGGCTGGCGACGCCGCCGTGGATGGAGCCGCGCCGTGTCGGCTCGGGACCGAGCGCCGGTAGCACCATGAGATCGAATCAAGAAGAAAATGCGGAGATTAGTGTACAACCTCTTTGGTGGCGCCGATTAGTGTACAGCTTCATCCGAGGAAACGGTGATGATGATGCTCTTCTGGTGGTGCAGATGAAGACGGCGGTGTGGGAATGGAGGTGGTGCGAAAGACGAGGGGAACATCGGGGCAGCTCCTTGGAGGTGGAGGACGGGGTGGCTGAACCGGCGGGACGATGAGATCGACGACGGATCCTCATCCGGTATGGTAGATGAGGGACGTCGAGGTGTTGCTGTGGACGACATTATCGGGGAAGTGGCTCCGGCTGGGTGGCGGACGGAGCAGTGTGTGGGGTTTCGTCGCGGGTTTTCGCGGCCTTAGTGTATGAATGGGTGGGCGGATGGGATGGCAGTGGGGAACCATGGCTTAGAGACACGCTTGTCTGAAATGTGCGGTAAGTTATGAAAGTACCCCCCACCGATTTGAGGCGGTTCTTTCGGTTCAGTGGTACCACGGGCATTTCGCGTGTCGGGATTTCACAGGAGGTGGGAGTTTTCGCGCGCGTTGTAATTTTGGAATAACAAGGCGCAGGTTGAGATGGAGGGAGTTGTCGGAGCACAACGAGACAAAGATATATCTTAAATATTTCGGGCTAACAAGGCGCGGGTTGAAGAGGCGAGAGTTTCGCAGCAGGATAGACAGAGACGCTAGCTTCAATTTTCGGCATAACAAGGCGCGGCTTGAAATTTTGGAAGAACAAGCTTAACGTGTACCCAAAAAAAGACAATTTGCACCTCAACACGCACAACACACACACAAACACCATTTAGACTAGAGTAAGGTACACGTACATTGCACGCATGAGATTTGGCAACCAAATTATGAATAAATACCACATTATAGCATGCAAGGTTTGAGTCATATATGCATGATGTAGATGTTCGTTTAATTCTTATAGTTCATTTCATTCAAAATCATCTAGTTTTTATAAGAAAGCCAATCTATTTTAAGATTCATGGAATTGTGCGTTGTAAGACATAAAGTAAAAACAAATAATGGCAAATCATGTAGAAAAACATTTGGGCAATTCTGATACGGAAGATTCTAGAACAAATAAGAAGTGCTTGTGTTTTGATGTTTGTGCATTATGCTTAAGTTCAACCATGGAGTCTTCTAGATTATACATGTGGCGAAATCTGGTGGAATCTAGATGATATCCAACGGCCAATAGTGCTCAAATTTGCCATCTTTGGACCATCGGATTCGCCTCATCCAACGACCATCTTTCAAAGTTAAAGTTACACACACACAATATAAAAAATATATAATATAATATATATATAGGGGTATAGATATAGATATGCGATGCAAAACCCTCCCATCATCTCCAATTAGAATAGTGTGTCCATGCACGGATGCGACATGGGCAAATGATGTCTGCCATCAGTATCTCAAATTCAAATCGGTCTGACCTTGTTCAATGTGTATACATTACAACATGCTTGTTTCCAAACCACACCGCGCAGATCTCCATTATATTCATGCATGCATGGGTTTCAAACATCAGGATCTCTTATTCAAATATTTGAATTCGACTTTACATCGATTATGACCTCACCTATTCTTTTACACCCACACAGTAGTCTTCTCTTTATAACTGTACCACTAACTTTCTCTTGTGCCTGCATGCACACACACTACCAGTCGGCATTATCCATCGTACGCATGCAATCTTTTTCTTCAGGTCGGTCTCCCATGAAGGCACAGACCCACACACATCCCCCTCTCCATCATATCGGTCATTTTTTATCTCTCACGCGTGCATGCGCAACGATCGATGTTCCTCTATGTATGTGTGTATATAGCTAGGTCTTTCATAGTTTTCCACACAAACCGATCAATCGATATATCCAGTGAGGTCTCACCTTCTTTCCCACGTCCACATCGATCAATCTATACCTCTCTATATAGGATTAACATATACAGCTAACACACCCACATTAATTATATATCCAATGTCCCCCTCTCATCATCCATGCCTTCCGCTTCATCTCTCAGACGTGTGCACAATGGCGAAGACAGGGGGCAGTAAGGGCCCTGCCCCCCCTAATATCACTATATATCGAGGCTAATATGAATGTGATCATTAGACAATTGCTGTTAAAAAATGTTTAATTTCATGAATTGACCCTCCTCATAAAGGATTAGCAATGCTTGGCCCCCTAGCTTATTTATTTTTCATGGCTCTACCACTGCGTGCAACAGCGCACGTGTTCGCCCCCTGTCTCTAAATATTGATCTCGCACTTCTGCATTCCTTCATAGTCTCCCTCCACTCGGCCCCTCGCACCATCTTCTAGCCCCCCACCGGATTTTTCCACATGTACAATCTAGCAGACTCCATGGTTGAACTTAAGCATAATGCACAAACCTCAAAACAACAGTGGTTCTCTTTTGTTCTAGAATCTTCCATATGATAACTGCCCAAACTTTTTTTCTAGTTGAATTGCCATTATTTGTTTTTACTTTATGCTTTACAACGCACAATTCCATGAATCATAAAATAGATTAAGGGCTTCTTTGATTCAAAGGATTCTCAAAGGAATTTTGGAGGATTCTAATCATTAGGAATTTTTCCTATCTTGGTTGTTTGATTCCTAGGATTGTAAACCATAGGAATTTTTCCATATGATTCATTTGCACTAGATTTCATAGGAAACATCCCATCCACTCAAACCTCTTTGAAAGAATGCTGCATTTTTTCTATGCACAATCAAACACTCGTACAATCCTGTAGGATTCAAGACGACATTCCACTATAATTCCATGTTTTTCCTATTCACGCGTTCTTAGATTTTTTATAAAAACTAATTGATTTTGAATGAGATGAACTATAAGAATTAAACGAAGGGCTACATCACGCATAGATGACTCAGAGCTTACATGCTATAGTGTGGTACTTATTCATAATTTGGTTGCAATGCACGTGTACCTTACTAGTACTTTGAGTATGTGCAAAACACGTAAATTAGAATACCAATGGCACGCTACACAGTGTCTCTCTTACAGTTCATGGAGCCACGTGGCACATGTGGAGGCGTTGTCGAGACCTCCTTGCGTGGATTGATCACAGTGACGTGCTGCTAGTTCCAGAAGAATGTACTCATCCTCCCTGAGCCATACTGGCGGTACATGCACGAAGCGAAGATGTACACGCACGCCACACACACACACACATTCCCTCGCACGCACACGTGGGTACACGGGCGGACACAATTTTGTACCAAGATCCACCCCATGTGATAATTTGATGCATGTAAATTCATTCACTTCATTGATGGTCAATCAATACAGCGCATGCAAGTTGAGTGGACGTGAGGGCGGAAGAAAGACATTATTACTCCACTGCACGCATGCGAGTTGTTAAATCGTGGGTTGCTAGTAGTACTTCCATTGGTCTCCTTCGTATTTTGTGCCAATTTTTGACAGTAACATAATATTTACGCATTTGAGCAGTGTAGTACTTGAAATTTATGTTCCGCTAAACTCATCGGGAGCCGTTTCGGGCCTCGAAACCAAAACCATCAATTAATCTTTACCTTGTCCCCATCACATTCGAAAGCCTGCTCACACCTACTAGTACGTACCAAACCTGAACGTGTTCCCACTATGCAGGTATTAGTACTACTAGTGGTAGTACTTAGGTTAAAAAAGGGGAACTACCTAACCAAGAATTACTCTACCTTTCCTCCTCATAAGTGCTTCTTCTTCGTCCGTTGTTGCCATGGCCGGTGAGCAGAGCTCTAGGTCGAGAACTACTCGTAACAAGGGAGCGGCAACCAAGGCTGCGGAAAAAAAAGAGGGCTCGCCGCCACGTAGAGACCTCGAAAGATCTCTCACGGGCAGGCGATGGCTCCCAGGAGCGCCTTAGCCGCAGAGGCGAACATGCTGAGCCGGTGGAGCTGGAGTCGTCATCCCTCGACGGCATGCCCGATCAGCTCAATAAGCACCTCAATAAGCAGAAGGAGTTCATCCAAGGCTTGACGGAGTTGGTGAAGGAGAGCCACGACGACATGCCCACTGACCTCAATCGGCAGGGGGAGTTGACCGCCGGCTCGGTGATGCTGCTGAAGAAGAGCATTGCCTCGCAGAAGAAGGCGACCGGCGAAATCTTGCGACTTCAGGAGGACAAGGCGAAGCTCTGCCATGAGATTGACCTATTAAAGGAGAAGAACGCCGGCTGGAAGAAGCTGCATGAGAATAGTAGTTCTTAGATGAAGATGATGCAGGCCCTCATCATGGAACAGAAGGAGGAGTTGGCGAAGCTCCACATCGAGCACCCGGCTGCTGTCAAGGTACGTAATGCGGCCGTGGAACAGATGATGAAGGCTCGCGTCGAGAAATCCCGCGTCATGGACAGAATGAAGAAGATGGGGGAGGAGACGCGTAACGAGATGGAGGTCGTGGAGGCGATGAAGAAGCAGTTATGACTCCACGGCGAATTAGATCATTTGGGGTGATAATCTTCCTTCTTATTTTGCTGCTGTGTGTCATCTTTTGCTTCGGGTGTTTCGCCGCACGTGTCACGTTCTCTGCGAGGCATGAATAGAACAATGGTTTTTGTTTTTTGAGGGAATGAATAGAACAATGCTAACAATGAGATGACTAGCAAATTAGATCATTTTTTATCGCCATGTGGCACTGAGCTGCCGTGTTTCGTGCTTCTCCGTCGCAGTACTACTCCAGTGGAAAACTTGAGTATACCGCATGGTTCTTTGCTCCTCCTCGATCAGGTCATCGGCCCATTTATACGAGCAGTCAAATCACAAGGCCCCACCTTCCAGCAGTAATGAGCCGTCAAATCACAAAGGCCCTCGCCTCTCGTGAAACCGACCAAGCTAGACTACCCCGCCCTATAGCCTTTTAAAAAATGTATACTTTTGTACAACAGTAGTATCGATGGATTGCGCCATGGTGCAAAACTTGGAATTAAAAAAAAGGTAGTACATATAGAGAGCGCTCATCGCCAAATTATGCATATAGAACTATTAAAAAGGCTAGTCGCAATAATGGTGTCCAGCACAACCCACCCCTCAAATAAAACTAAGCCCCTGGAATTCTTTGACAAAACTAAGCACCCTGAAATTCTTTGACAACTAAACTGCTGGCAATATGATGTTGGCCATATATATTTTATGTATCTAATGTGAAGAAACGAGTGGTAGTACTATACCAACTAAAAGATGAAATGTAAGAAATACTAGTATGTACATACTGAAGAATTAAAGTAACAAGAAGAAACATAACATAGTTCTGCTGGGGGCTCAGCACAACACACCCCTCAAATTAAATTAAGCACACCTAAAATTAAACTTTGCAACTATTCAGGTAGACACTCCATTAGAACCACCATGAGCAACGACACTGCCACCTTACTCGGAGTCCACGTCCACGTCCCCGACTTCGTCCTTGTCCCTCTTCCTCTTGGCCGATACTTCTTTGCTTGAACTGCCAACTTGGCTATCGCTCTTCATCCAACCCTTGTAGATATTGAAACAAAGGTAGCCATCCATTGCAGTGTACTGGATGTGGTCTATATCTAGTACACTCCGCTGCCATGCATGACGATGAAACGTGTATGGAGGTTTCTCCAGTTTACGGTACGAAGGATGAACCATGGCTCCTACCAGGGTCAGCATTGAAGGTTCACGAGAGGACACCAGCCGATTCTTTTGGTGGTCGGAGGTGTTGCCTACAACGAGGCCTATTCGATGCAGGACTTCTTTGTCGTTACCAAAGTCTACAGTAAGGAATTTGACTAGGTTGCTCTCGAGGAAGTCCTTAAAATCCTGGCACTCAACGTCGGCATGGCATATGTGGTAGACCAAGCATAAGTCATGCACGCAAACCTGGATCACGGCGGGCTTCTTCCTCTCTTCGTCCTTTAGATCCTTCTCTCGTCCCATGACTGTGGTGTACTCAACATCTAGCCCAGCGACCCACTCATCATCTGAGTCTTCGAACATGCGTCTGAAGCAAGAAAGGCACCCTTTCACCGTCGCGGAAGTACGGGTGTAGATGACGTCGAACTCATCGCCAGTGATGGTTCTAACCTTGTACCCACCGTCGATCGGGGAGATTTGGGACACCATGGATTTGGGAGGAGGGTTAGGATTAGTGAAACTACCGTAATTTGAATGGACGGGACGACTAGGAGCGAACCGTCATAGTATTAAAGGACGTGCGGGGACGAGTAGGAGCGAACTGCCAGCGTGCGAATGGCAGGGTAGTGGCTTTCCATTCTGCCATGATACGGGCTTCCGAGAGCCCTTGGATCGGAGATCGAACGGTTGCATGGCGTGATTCTAGACCAATGGGTGAATATCCTATCCTGGAGGGTTATTCTGCAAATTTTCAGCAACTTAGCATGCGACCGTTTGATCTCAGATCCAAGGGCTGCCAGCAGCCCGTATCATGGTCGCGCCTACCACGACCGTCGCGTCGCTCGCGCGGTCGCGCCCTTGGAGATTTAACATGGTGCGTTAGGCTATCTGGTGTTGGCATGTCATACATAGTCATCACTTAGTCACTCATACTACAACAAGGTTGGCTATAAGTGTATTTTTTTACTCCTCTCTATCTCTTTCTTCGTACTCCCTCCGTCCCATAATATAAGAACGTTTTTGACACTAGTGTAGTGCCAAAAATGTTCTTATATTATGGGACACAGGGAGTACTAGTATTTATTGCATTTCCCAAGGATAGACCTCTTCCAATGAAATGGTGTTGCTAAGTTTGCTTGATTTAATTGGCTATAGACTCAAAATTGTCTTTTCACCTAGGTACACGCGCTTAGCACTGTTTCTTCCTTGGGTAACCAAACTAGTCTCTCTCTTCTTGATTAACTTGCCAAATCAGACTTTATGCCTAGGTGGCAAGCTTAAGCACCTGTAGGAGCAAGTAAGGTGCCCGTCCATTGCACGGAAGAGTGAAATGCATTGATCGGGGTGTTGTTTATTTTGACAAAGGATGTGGGGGTCATCTCATGTGTAACAGGTATAGATAGGTTTCTTCGGATATTATTTCATCTCTAGAGCTCAGAAACATCCAGGTGAAATAGATAAAAAAGTATCTTTTGCAAACAAAAGCGTTCAATAGTTCAACCTACATCCAAAACTTGTCAAGAAATAACTCTTATTGTGCTTTGCAGGAAATGGTTCATCATAAGTCTTTCACTGGTACTGTAGTAAAAATTCATACATGAAAGATTATAGACTAAACCATAAATGGATACACTTTTATTCATGCGCGATACTCCAATAGAGCAAGATCATGCATGGAAGTCTCCACATGCTTAGACAGCAGATTACATTGAGCGAAGACTAATGATCAACATTTAACTTAGTAATGCATATGTCCAGGTGAACCTCCTTGGAGTCCCCATGCACATTCACTACTAGGGAAAACCCTAGTAGTAGCATGGGTTTTGAGGCTAGCAGCAGCGCGGGTGGCTGCTCTACTAATAAGGCACTACAGCTAACTCATAGTAGTAGCGCGGCCCCAACCCGCGCTACTACTGTTGACTATATCAGCAGCGCTTTTTAGGAACGCGCTACTATTAACTAGTTGTAGCGATTTCGCCATCCCTCGCTACTGCTATATCTTTCATCATTTCCCCACCACTCCTTTCCCTTTCAGTTTCCCTTTCAGATACTAGATACTAGGTACTGCTAGTAGATATCAAATTCATAAACCATTACTAGGTAGTACTCCCTTCGTTCCAAATTACTCGTCGTGGTTTTAGTTCAAACCACGACGAGTAATTTGGAACGAAGGGAGTATAACAATTTCATGCATAGTCAACATGCATCCTCAAGCAGTACAAAGTCATATCAACGGCCATCATCATATGTAGTTCTAGATGATATCGACGACGACCATCATATGTAGTTCTAGATGATATAGCCACACACACATATGTAGTTCTAGATGATATAGCCACACACACACACACACATATGTAGTTCTAGATGATATCGAAGACAATCATCATCCTCAAGCCTGCGCGGTTGGTGTTCCTGATAGTAATTAGGATGGCCTGTCCAACACGAAGATTCTTGCCATCGAGGAATTTCTTCCACCCAACCGAGTTGAAGTGTGTGCGACCGTCCGTGTCCACATGGTAAGTACAGGTTGTGACGGAGCCCCTTGCAGTAAGGCGTAGTCCAGCTGAGCCTTCTTCATCAGGCTCGATACCATAACTCACAGATATGCTCTTTGCCAATTTCTGAATAAGAAAAACATATCAATTAATAAATAGCCTCGCAAATAAGTACATATGGATTATCTACACTATTAATAGTTTCCTTAGATTCTACACTAATAAGCATGTGATCGAACTCTACACTAAAATATATCATCGACTAGATTCCACACAACATACCATATCATTGGACTGTACACTAAGTAATTCATCGGATAATTTTCATTTGTAAGTATAAAATACCATATCATGTCGATCAACCATGGTATTTGTCAAGCGGGTCACGAATGGCACCCCAACAAAGTCAGCACGTGGCGGAATTATGTCCCACAGGTTGGACACCTCCTCCTCACTCAGCCTTGTTCTTTGAGCTACGATGGCTTCATGAAGTGGGTCCTCATCATCTTCATCGAGTGGGTCCTCATTATCTTCATCATCTTCATCATCTTCGTCATCTTCATCATCTTCCATCAGGTTGAGATAAATGACAGCTAGCTTGGGTCTTTCTGCTCGGAAGGAGAAGCTGATCAACTCACCACCAGTAAGATGCATGCGAGCGACAAAACGGGCCCATCCATCTCCTCCAATCTGCGACATATTGCGTCCTTTCTCGACCTCCATAGTGTATGGCCCCCCAGGAGCCTCAAATGTCATAGTGTCTCCTGTCAGCTTGTTGAATTTCAACCTCACATTGCATGGGACGATCTGTGTAAAATAAGCAAAATGACACAATGCAGTAATGCCAACACTAAAAATAAAATATTTATTACATTTCATCTAATTTCTTACCGCCGCATGATGAAAACTCGGCTGGAAGTAGATGCCGAACAACTTGCCAGTTGCAAGGCTGCTGGCGCATCTTGACTTGCACAGTCAACATAGTGGTGGTGGTGGTGGCGCCATTTTTCCTAAAGCAATATGAGCAAGGGATTAACGATCAACTAAATCAAAATGTTCTAAGTGAACTAAATCAACTAGCCTACTAAATCAACTAAATCAAAATGTTCTAAATCAACTAAATCAACTAGCCTACTAAATAAACTAAATCAAAATGTTCTAAGTCAACTAAATCAACTAGCCTACTAAATCAACTAAATCATATCAACTAAATCAAAATGTTGCATATGAACTAGCCTACTAAATCAACTAAATCAAAATGTTCTAAGTCAACTAAATCAAAATGTTCTAAATCAACTAAATGAACTAGCCTAGCTACTAAATCAATTAAATCAAAATGTTCTAAGTCAACTAAATCAAAATGTTCTAAATCAACTAAATGAACTAGCCTAGCTACTAAATCAACTAAATCAAAATGTTCTAAGTCAACTAAATCAACTAAATGAACTAGCCTACTAAATCAACTAAATCAAAATGTTCTAAATCAACTAAATCAAATCAACTAAATCAAAATGTTGCATATGAGCAGGAGGGAGAAGGAGGGGCGAATCGAGGAGGGAGAAGAGAGTAGGATGGAGGAGGAAGGCAGAGCGAGGAGGGGCCGTCCGGCGCGGCCAGTTGAGGGAGGACGGAGGAGGAAGGCGGAGCTAGGAGGGGCCAGCCGGCGCGGCTAGTTGAGGGAGGACGGAGGAAGGCGGAGTGAGGAGGGGCCGGCCAGCGGCGAGTGGAGAGGGAGGACGGAGGAGGAGGATGGTACCGAGTCCAGCAAGGAGGAGAAGGTGACGGCGCGAGGCGCAGACAGAGGAGGGGCGATGGGGGTGGACCGGCGCGCGGCACAGACGGAGGATTGAGTGTGTGACTAAGTGGATCGGATAGAGGAGAGGGGGGTGGGAGATGAATGGCTTAGCAGTAGCGCACTGTTGCAAAAGACGCTACTGCTAAGCTATCTAGCAACAGCGCCTTTCACAATAAAGCGCTACTGCTATGTGTCAGCATGTAAAAATAGACTTTGTTCAATATATAAAAAATACATTGATCATCAGCGATCTTTTTGTGTACAATCTGATTTGTCAATATGAGTCCTCACCAGTTTAGGAACAGGTGAAGACTCATATTGCAACCACAAATTCTATGCATAGAGTTCAATGAAGACCAAGTGCTTGTCAAAGTTTGAGAAGTAACATATTTAAGGTGGTAGAAACTCTCTTCACGGAGCGAGGTGGGACTAAATTTTTGTAGGAAACTTAGCAGTAGCGCTTATCTGAGAAACGCTCTGCTACTATGCTACGTAACAGTAGCGCGTCTCTCCATAACACGTTGCTGCTATAACTAGCCTCGCGGCGGCCTCATGGGAATTATAGCAGCAGTGCGTCTTTGAGGGGGTGCGCTACTGCTATATTTGTTTCAGCAGCGAGTTTCTGCTGTGCACGCTGCTGCTAATTAGCAGCAGCGACTTATTTTAAAGTGCGCTGCTGATAAGATTCTGTGTATAGGCTTTTCCCTAGTAGTGATTGTTGGGGGTCAAATAATACTATGCATCTTCCATGTCCACATCGGTGGGAAGGTCCCAGCTCGGCAGAGTCCAAGTCAGCTTGACGTAGTCAGTGTTGCCGCCCACCGACCTCCAAGGGGTAGTAATAGTGAGCATGCACCCGTACACCGGCCTCGTTTCAGTGTCAGCGTTAGCGGCATCGCCCCTGACGCACACTACGGAGATGTGGCGGCGGCCTCCGCGGGCCTCGCTAGTGGCCACGATCAAGAGGAAGACGCTGCCGTCCTCCTCCGAGACTAGTAGGCGGCGCTAATCCTGCAGCGACTCCGGCACGGTGAACGGGTAGCACGTCTCGTACTTGATGTTCTTCGCCAAGGGCTAGTAGTGATCTCCGCACGTGCATCAGGTGATGCACAATGTCCGCCGGCGAGCCCCAAAACGGCACCGGGCACTCATAGCAGTAGACGAAGGGCTCCTTGGAGGCATCGACCAGGATGTCCATGAAACGGGAGTGGCTGTAGGGGACGTTCCGCCAGTTGAATATATGAGCAAGTTACTACGAGATTTACTACAAAATAAATCATGACGGCTATAATAGAGATTAAACTAATCATGCAGACTAGCATAGTAGATGAACAGATCAAGTCTAGGACACAGACTAGAAACATGAATTCTACCACGATTTTGAACAGGAAGGACAGAAAGACATACGATGCAACGGGAGCAGCACCATTGGCGTTGAGGTTGTCGCCCATGTCGTTGAGGAAGAGGTTGCCGAGGTCGGGGAAGAAGTCGTCGTCGGTGAAGTCGTGGCTGCTAGCAGTCGCGAGAGTGCGCTCCCCAAATGTCAACAACACCCGCCGAATGGAGCGTAGGAGGGAGTAGCTGTAGGGGACGTTGCGGCCGCCGAATGGAGTGCGGGAGTATCCCACGAAGCAGTAGACGGTGCTCCTCCCTAGTCTCTATTCTTATCTCTATCTCTACTACTCTTCTTTGTTTTTTATATTATATTAGTTGTAGTTGTCAAATCGAATAGTAATGCGCCGTCCACTACATGCCCGGCTGAACACGCCTCCTCGCCTCCATTAAACCCGCATGCAAACCGAGAAACCTACTCCGGCCTGCGGGAGGAAATTTGCCGGTTGCCGCGGGAGGGTTATTCTGCAAAGTTTCAGCAACTTAGCATGCGACCATTTGTCCCAGATCCAAGGGCTGCCAGCACCCCATATCATGGTCGCACCTACCACGACCGTCGCGCCGCACGCGCGATCGCGCCCTTGGAGATTTAACATGGTGCGTTAGGCTATCTGATGTTGGCATGTCATACATAGTCATCACTTAGTCACTCATACTACAACAAGGTTAGCTATAAGGTTAGTCCTCACTTAGGAGAAAATTTTACTACTCCCTCCGTTTACTCCTCGTCCCTACTACGTACGTACTTTGGTTAGTACTCCCTCCATTTATTTATACAAGGCCACTATAAAAAACATACATTTTGCATCTATACAAGGCCACAAATAGTAATCGAGCCTTTCCAGTTTATGGCTCAATTTCAAAATCTCTCCAACCAAGGTAGACGGCGAGTGGTCGAATTAATTTCGTAGTTTGCATAGTACGCTCATTTTTCTCAAGAAATTATGTTTATCGAGGCATTAATTAGAACGAATGCATGAAAGACCACTAAATTTCCATGAACTTGTACATGCATTGGTTAGCTTCCTCTTGACACTGCTTGCGTCAGGTGATCTAACGCACCTCGAAATCCAACATGTAATGGTACTACTAGTATAGTAGAATTGATACTTATCAAATGAAAAAATGAATGTTTTTTAGATGAGCCCTATAAACCCTAGTGGGTACATACTCCGTAAAACAGATTTTTCCAAAACTAAGTCACTCCCTTTCATGAATTCTGTAGTATACTCCTCCGTCGACGCTCCCTTTCATGAATTATGTACTTCCTGTCGCCGACATGTGGGACATATAGTAACCGGGTCGACGTGTCAAGCACCAAATAACAGTGCTGAACAGCAGGGGGGACGCACCCCAGTCGTACCAGCCCAGTAGTTGTAATGAGCAATGAGACGTCAAATCACAATGCCGCACCTTCCAGACGGATGAAGCAACCATTATTTCACACTTCGGTTTGACATCATCTCAAACCACGTACTAGTATTGCTTATGCCTCAAGAGGGACACGCGCATTGCCTTGGTAAATCATGACACGTGGGACGGCATGACAGGCCATGCTCCCTTGCCAATCGCTCGGTAAAATCACATCATTTTTACTATACTTCCTCCAGATCGGTTTACTACATGGCATGCACATCGTTCTAGGTTGAGAATAAACTGGCTATATATATATATATATATATATATATATATATATATATATATATATATATATATGATGAACAGTACGCTAGCCTTTTAAAAACATATACTTTTGTACAGTAGTACTATCGATGGATTGCGCCATGGAGAAAAAATTGAAATTTTTAAAAAGGTGGTACATATAGAGAGCGTCGCCAAATTATGCATATAGTACTATTAAAAAAGCTAGTACGTGCTTAATTGGGGTGCTAAATTCTATTAATGAAATACTAGTACTAGTATGTACATACTGAAGAGTTAAAGTAACGAGAAGAAACATAACATAGTTCTGCTGGGGGCTTAGCACAACACACCCCTCAAATTAAACTAAGCACACCTGGAATTAAACTATGCAACTAATCCGGTAGACACTCATTAGAAGTTTAGAACCGCCATGAGCAATGACACTGCCACCTTACTCGGAGTCCTCGTCCACGTCCTCGACTTCGTCCTTGTCCGTCTTCCTCTTGGCCGATACTTCTTTGCTTGAACCGCCAACTTGGCTGTTGCTCTTCATCCAACCCTTGTAGATATTGAAACAAAGGTAGCCATCCATTGCAACATAGTGGATGTGGTCTATATCTAGTACATTCCACTGCCATGCATGACGATGAAACGTGTAATGAGGTTTCTCCAGTTTACGGTACGAAGGATGAACCATGGCTCCTGCCAGGGTCAGCATTGAGGGCTGACGAGAGGGCACCAGCCGGTTCTTCTAGAGGTCAAAGGGGTTGCCTACAACGAGGCCTATCCGACGCAGGATTTCTTAATCATTCATAAAGTCTATAGTAACGAATTTGACTATTTTGTCCTCGAGGAAGTTCTTAAAATCCTGGCACTCAACGTCAGCATGGCTTCTTCCTCTCTTCGTCCTTTAGATCCTTCTATCGTCCCACAACTGTGGTGTACTCAACATATAGCCCAGTGACCCACTCATCATCTGAGTCTTCGAACATGCATCTGAAGCGATAAAGGCATCCATTCACCGTCGTGGAAGTACGGGTGTAGATGACGTCGAACTCATCGCCGGTGATGGTTCTAACCTTGTACTCACCGCCGACCGGGGAGATTTGGGACGCCATGGATTTGGGAGGAGGGTTAGGATTAGTGGAACTGCCGTAATGTGAATGGACGGGACGACTAGGAGCAAACCGCCGTAGTATTAAAGGACGTGCGGGGATGAGTAGGAGCGAACTGCCAGCGTGCGAACGACAGGGTAGTGGCTTTCCATTCTCCCATGATACGGGCTTCCGAGAGCCCTTGTATCTAAGATCGAACGGTTGCATGGCGTGATTCTAGACCTATGCGTGAATATCCTATCCTGGAGGGTTATTCTGCAAATTTTCAGCAACTTAGCATGCGACCGTTTGATCTCAGATCCAAGGGCTGCCAGCAGCCCGTATCATGGTCGCGCCTACCATGACTGTCGCGTTGCTCGCGCGGTCGCTCCCTTGGATATTTATCACAGTGTGTTAGGCTATCTGGTGTTGGCATGTCATACATAGTCATCACTTAGTCACTCATACTACAATAAGGTTGGCTATAAGTGTATTTTTTTACTCCTCTCTATCTCTTTCTTCGTACTCCCTCCGTCCCATAATATAAGAACATTTTTGACACTAGTGTAGTGTCAAAAACGTTCTTATATTATGGGACACAGGGAGTACTAGTATTTATTGCATTTGCCAAGGAGTGACCTCTTCCAATGAAATGGTGTTGCTAAGTTTGCTTGATTTAATTAGCTATAGACTCAAAATTGTCTTTTCACCTAGGTACACGCGCTTAGCACCGTTTCTTCCTTGGGTCACCAAACTAGTCTCTTTCTTCTTGATTAACTTGCCACATCATACTTGACGCCTATGTGTCAAGCTTAAGCACCTGTAGGAGCAAGTAAGTACAATAGTGCGATTTACATGGCATTTTTGCATATGTGGAGGAAAGATAGGCAAGGAAAAAGTGGATAAGTGGACTCTCATGCAAGAGCCAGCCTCTACTACATGGTGGAGCATTGGGAGAGGCACCTGTATGGAGGTGGTCAGGAATCGGGAGACTCATGCCGGTCGTAGCGCCGCAGTTAAAATGATAATGGCAAGTCAAATCACGGGGCCCCACCTGTCCAGCAACAACTCGCTGTCAAATCACACAACCCTATGTTTGCAGCAGTCTACTCCCTCATCTTCTCGCGTCTCTGTCGACCTGACTAGGCGGAACTGTCCCGCCGCCTACCGGGTAGGAAAAGCCCCGCCCTCGACTTTTAAATAGTATACAGTATACTACTAATTTTGTATCCATGGATTGCGCCCACGCCATGGAGCAAAGCGTCTAGAAAACGGCGGTGCACATGTACAGAGTATACAGCACGCCCGTCGCGTTCGCGTCGCACCCCAGACGGTCGGTCGGTCTGGCACACTGCTCTCCGAATGGAACGCGCGTCATATTGCGGTCGCACACACATGTGGGACGACAATTGAGAACCGACCATAGGCACACTTCCCGGCCCCGCAAGTCGGGTGACTTAATAGAAGATGGAGACGAGCGATAGTACTAGAGAAGTGTTGTACTACGTTGGTGCCTGGACGATCCCTGCAAGACACGGAAGATCAGTTCGTCCATGCATGTGACCAGACTCCAGCAAACACGCCTGGATTGGCTACCGTCTACATATCGTGCAGGCTGTGTTGTACATGGCTATAGTTGTGGTGAGAAATCTAAAAAAAGGTTTATTGTCATCTTGCAAAATTAGGTGTCATGTGCTTCGGATCACTGCGAGTGTTAAACAGCGACAACTGAGTTGGGCTAGTCATTGGGGGCACATGCACGAACAGTGACCACTCAGCTGCCATCTAGGTCAAGCCGGCTATGTTAATTAGGACATCTAACGACGGACCCCTTTTCTACGAGTTTATCTTTAATTTGAGCTTTGTTCTTCGTCTAGTTTGTCCGTCGGGATTCATGTTGTTTCCTTTGGGCAGTGAGGTTATGATTTCTTTTCATGTGGCATTTTTTCGTGTTATATGTTATAATACGGCGCTTCAGATCAAAATGACGACAATTGCTCCTCCGGGCCACGTGCATGAAGACTTCTCGACAGTCATTGACAAGGTCAAGCCGGCTCCGGTAGACAAAACAAAACTAAGTACTAATCCACTATAAAGGCAGGAGCCTCCGCGCTTGCTTGCTAGTGTTGATATCTTCACACTATCTTGGCCTCTCCAGACCTAAACACGACAGCGGTGGCCACTCTCTCTCTCTCTCTCTGCTCACCGCTGGTCACAGATCTAGCCGGATCCTCTCCGCGGGGGAAGGTGAGAAGGTGCAATGTTCACGCGGTCGTCCTGGGCGACGGCTCTTACCCACTGTTGGGCGCATCCCGATCAGCTTGCCTTGCTGTTCTCTCCCAAGCACCGCTGGTGAGGGAGAGCCTCCGACCCCTTCTTCCTCGCTGTCGTAGTGTGGGCAGATCCGGCCTCCCGCCGCCCACCTAGCGATATCCCGGTGACCATTAGGTATAACTTCCTTCGAAATTGGCATTGCTCTGCTTCCCGAGCTCCTGACGTCGCTGCATTTGTAAATTTTACTATTTCTCAGGCCCCCTCGTAGATAGGATCAATCAGCTGTTCAAAAACCACCTAATTTTTTTATGTTTAAGAGGTAAAACTAGTTCATGCACTCGAATCTAGTACTACTTGATTCAAACAAGGAAGAAAGGGGGTGGGGGTGGGGGAGGATTTGTTACCTGAATCTAGGACTTGGTCGAAAGAGGAAATAATGGGGGCGAAAAGTAGCAGAGACTGGCTATCCAACTGGTCTCTAGGTCTAATAGGGAAATAAAGGGAAACGCAGTACAAACTCAATATAAATCCGATCTATTGGTTGAAAAAGGAAAGAAAGTGGGGACTGGGGGACAAGTCAACAGAGTAAGTCCAGCACTAGATTTGCTAGCCTCGCACAATATAAGGTGGCTATACCGAACAAAAATGGGACCAACCCAGATATCCTGTTCTAATGTTTGTTGCCCCGAGCCACTTTTATGTAATGCCACTGGTAAAATGTAGCAGTCGCACTATTAAAAGTAAGGACACGTTAAACCAATGTTGTTTTCAATGTAATGCCTCCAGTAATATGAATCAATCGCACTTCTTTACATGTCCTGCTAAAATTTCCCATTAGACTAGCCACAGTGGGAGTAACTTCAGCAATAACATCGAGTCCAACTCAGAAAATTTGCTTATGTGGCAGTGAGTTAATGAGGAGAGAGATAGTTATAGTCACTTAGCTAGTTACTGTAACATCACATGTCCCAATGCAATATGAGTCTATAACCTAATAAATGAAGCTTTGCATGTTACCACACTTATGTTACTACCCACTATGAAGGTAGTAACATAGTCTAGGGATATGTGGTTACTAGTGTATGTTACTCACCATTGTAGCTAGTCTTAAGATAAGTTGGTTCTTTTCGTTAGAAATTCAACTGTCCTGGTCCGCCTACTCCCCCGTGCCCAAAGTAATGTCGTAGTTAACGGTTGCATTAGTTAATCCTAATGCCCACACTAATATCTAGCAATGCCACTGCTTTAGAAATTGCTACTGTCCTTGTAGGATTGCCATTCAGATAAGGAACATGCTTCTTTTCATTTGATGCATGTTTCATCACTTGTTAGTCACCCTCCTTTCCACCTTTTTTGTGCAAACAGAGATATACATTTCACGCTCGATCTTAGTTGAACTGCACAAATGATATCCAAATTATAGTTGAGCATTCCAGGAGGTTCACAACCAACCTTGATATTGCTCAATTTTATTGCAACTAATGAAGAAGAAGCTCTGTGGGTTTCGTTTTCTGATTGAAATGGAACCGGGGCTGGAGCCCTTTTCTTAAAAATTTTTTGAAGAAGAAGCTGCTAGCTCACGGGACATTGCTTCATTTTAGGTGAACTGCACCAAAACGTCCCATGAATTGAATGATCCGTGTTGGTGACTGAAAGAGCCAGCTTCAGCATCCCAGTCTAAGCACCCCCGGCCTCCATCCTTGCGACGCACGGTACACCTCGTTTGCCACCTGCTCGACCCTAGTGTCACTGATAAAATGAAGTAATAATACAATTAAAATAGAGCGAGTGTCATCTCTATCATTTCATTTCCAATGTAGATAAAGAAAGTGCTTCTCTTTGTTAAAGTATGTTTCATCAACTAGTCCCATTGTTAATGTTTAAGCGTTTGTGCAAACTGGGGTGCTTAATTTTAGTTGATATGTACAAAAATAGAGATTTGAATGTCTCAAGGCGCCTCCTTGTACTACTGATGTACACTAATGTTCATCACTGGCAGAAGGTGTATCTGGGAGACTTGGGACGATGTCCAGTATGAGGTGTCACATGGCCCATCTCGCCCTCGCAGCATGGCATACTATGATACTATCGCAATATTTTATTCTATTTATTTTGTCTGTTTCATCAACTAGTGCCACTATAATGTAATCACGCTTTTTCATTATCTGTGCAAACAGGGTTATTCAGCTGCATTTTGGTGGAACTGCACAAATGTACATATGGAACCGTCATATATGCAGAGTGCGAGGTGTGCCAAGTAAAAATTACCGACACCAACCATGCTGCATGCACGCATTGGCATCCACCACCACTAGTGGGATGTGTGGCGCTCTTTGTGGACGGATCGGCAGCAAATCCTCTAACCAAATACTAGTAGCTTATATTGGTAGTTTTCTAGGGAGTACCCTTTTCTGAAAAAAGCACCAAACTATTTTTCTTTATTTGTACACTATGTCACAACTTTGACCCAAAGGTCCAGAGCTATTTTAGGGTGATTGGCGTAGTACTCGGAGACTGATTGTAAGCATGATTTTCATTAGCTGTCACACTGATTGTAAGCATGAGCAGGTGGAAGATTAGGTTAGTGCGAAGCTTACCTTAAACCCTACCGCCGCCGTTGAAACGAGGCGAGTGTCGAGGGAACCGTGGAGAACGGCGGGAAAGCGACGTCGCTCCATCCGGCCTCCTCTTGCGGTGGGAGAACGAATACTCTTGTGGCTCCGGCTGGCTCTGCACCCTCATGAACGACACACCATACTCGATCGATTCGTTATCCTCTGGGTGCTCGACCTTCAACCTGTACGCCCACCACCTCCACCTGACTGTCGCCTCGGGCGAATCTGTCTGCTCCATAACCCATAGGAGATACGAACTCGGAGGACTGCGGCGTGACTGCCGCCGAGGTGTACATGTACATCGCTGCCCTCATCACCGTCGTCTCGCTCTTTCGCATACATTGCCACATGGCCCGCACCGTCCTTGAAATCTCCCACTCATTGTCAAACCAACTAAGGATCTCCTTCAACCTGGTTAACTTTGTCTGGTCGCCACCGTCGATCTGCCTGATTTGCTGCTGCATCCTCTCCATAGATGTCCTTCTGAGTGGTCCGGTGCTAGCTTTGGAAGATGGGAGGAGAGACGGTGGTCTTGCAATAGAGAAGAGGGAGAGGAGAGGAGGTGGTTTTGGAATGGAGATGATGGAGAGGAGAGGAGGTGGTTTTGCAATGGAGAAGATCAGAAGAGGGAGAGGCGAGATGGTGGTTTTGGAATGGAGATGATGGAGAGGAGAGGAGGTGGTTTTGTAATGGAGAAGAGAGAGAGGAGCGTGCGGCAGCGATTTAGGATTGGGCGAGAGGGCCGGCGCGCTGTGACTGGATCAAAATCAAAATCAATTTACCCTTCAATTAAGAAAGCAACCCCACATTAACTAGTCTCCCTTTTATTCTGGGTCATAATTGACCATGATTTTCGCACATAAAATATATGTTATACATTGCAAAAATAGTATAATTTGAAAGTACATTCAGATACGAACCAAACGATACAATTTTTGGTGACATGCATTCACATTTTTCTTGTGAAATACAGTACGTGGTCAAACTTTGACTCAAAATACGCAAAACAACAAAAAAATACTTCCAAGACCAGCGTCGTTCTTCTGCTCTTCTCCTCTTAAACCACCGCTGCTCCTTCCTATTCCAATCTAAATCCAGCGTCGCTCCTCTCCTCTTCCATTTCAAAACCACTGCCCCTCCTCTCCTGTTCCAGTCCAAAACCAGCGTCGCTCCTCTCCCGTTCTAATCCAAAACCAGCTCTGCTCCTCTCCTCTTCCATTCAAAAACCCCCGCCGGCGAGTGAAGGTGCTGTGGAGAAGTAGATCGATGGAGGAGTACAACCAATACGTGAGGATCACAGACGGCGACCCTGTGAAGCTAGCTAGGATGTTGGAGATACAGTCTTGGTTTGACAACAAGGACCAACTAGCGGCGACGGCGACATCCATGGCCAAATATCTGCAACAGAGCGAAAAGGCAGCGATACTCTCGAAGGGAGTCGCGCCGGATTACATAGAGCTGTTCCTCTGGGCCATGGAGCAAACAGATTCACCGAATCCGATCGTGAGGGAGCGGTGGTGGGAGTATCGATCCCAGATGGAGCATCCACCAGAGATTCAAGGATCGAGCATCCATAGGGTGCCGTTTGTGAGGGTGTCCTGCCAGAGCGAGCCAGTGGAGTCTTCGTCGACCGAACCCAACTGCAAGAGGAGAAAAGCAGTTGGCCCGACGATGGTTCCCCACCATCGTCTCCCTCGCCGTTCACATCGTCTCACGGGGCGGCTCTCTGCCGCCGAGGAATAGGAGGGGGCTACCGCCCCCCCCCCCAACCCAATAGTCGGGAAGGTTGTGAATTGTCAGGAGGAGCTTAGGGTTGTTAGTATTTGTAGGTTGTGAATTGTGTTTTGTGTTGTGTATTTTGAGAGTACTTTCAAATATGAATGTCTTTTGAATTTCAGATTTGCAGTATTGAGCATATGAAGAATTTCATTAATTCTAGAGATCTATTTTTAGCACTTAAAAAAATTTAGTTTCATAGGAGTATAAAAGTGCAGACGAGAAGAAACTGGAAGTTTCAGTTTCAGATAAGAAACTACAAGTTCAATTTCAGATAAGAAACTGCAACTTTCAGAGGCAGAGCATTTATATTAACACGGCCTTTTCCAACAGGGTTAACATCATGTTGGAAGTTTCATTCATGGTCGAAAATGGAACTACCAGCCAGTTAGCATCATGTTAATCAACATTCATGCATAGCACATCTTCATATGATGCACAGTCAAAATGCCCACACAATGTCGAGTGTGCGAAACACAGGGAAAATGAGGGACGAAGTTTTGGCAAGTGTTGGACGTGGTTTTGGGCTGCCCCGTCTAGGCTTTCATTTTTAACATGCGCAGCCCACGACCTCGGATGGGAGGGCATGTTTGTATTTTCTTAGGGCCGTCATGTATCGACCGGCCTATGGACCTCCCATCCGAGGTTTTATTTTTGGCAGCCCAATTTATGTATTTTTTTGAAGAAAACGCAGAGGTCTGTTCTATTTTTCTATATAAGAATAGGAACGCCAGGTACAACTTATGTTTCCCTTCTAACTATATTATATATATTTAAATTACTTTATATGTTATTATATATTATTTTTATTGTCATCATATATTTAACAGATACTTACATATGTAAGAAAACAATATCCCACATCTTATTAACTTATAAAAATAATTTCTTAACAAATAAAATCCTAGATTGTTTTGGCACTAAAAGCTTGGTAAGACTTGAGTACGAATGTAATAATATCACTTATTATTTAAATATATTTATAACAAAATGCTCAGCCTTTTTTTAATAACATTGCTAGCCCAACCCAACATTTTAATTAGAATCAGCCCAGCAAAATCGTGTATTTCGAGAAAGTGCAAATGGCCTGTAATTTTTTAGGAAATAAAATAAATGGGCCGCATGGACGCTACATTAATTGTTCGTCCAGCCCAGCTAATGGCTGTAATTCAAAAAAAAGATCAAATTGACTGTAAATTCTAGCGCGCAAAAAAAAACTGTAAATTCTGAAAAAACGGGTTGAATACGTGCCACATTTTTGGAGGCTGAAATGTGGGCCAATAGGTTGAAGCCAACGCAAGTCGTTGTCAATTTAGTAAACAAATGATTCTAACATGTTAGTCATTGGATTTACATCCAACGACCGGCATCCATCTTCAATCTCTCGTCTTCTTCCTCCAGCGCCGCCGGGACCACCTCCCGCCTCCTGCTGCTAGCAGCTCTGCTTAGCACGCTTCGCTATGAAGCGCTACTCCACCGTTGGCCAGGCCATCCCTCCACGCCTCCTGTTCTTCTCCACCGACTGCCGAACCACACCGCACTAGAACTAGTTAACCCTCGTACACCTCTCCCTCTGCGACTCTACAACCGCGCCTTTCCATCTCCGGCTCGTTGCTGTCCGGGGCCTCGCCATCGTCCACCAACTTGGATGCGCTCGGTGCGGCATGGTCAATGTGGTCAACGAACAACACCATCGGAAGTAGACTGTGCGTGGAGAAGCTGGCAGCTGGGTCCACGGCCGCACACAAGGAAATGCCTCCTTATTACGCGCAAAATAATGATTCATCCACCTGACATCTAGGACCCACCGGAAGGGCCTCTGTATTTCGCGAAAAAAACGTGTCCCCCGGCTGACTTGTCGGACCCACCAGCTATCTTCGCACGCAAGAAAGTGCCTCTTATTACGCACAAAAAAATGAATACTCCCCCTGTCAGCTGGAACCCAGCATACTGGGAGGCTGACTTGTGGGCCTACCAAGTTGACGGGGACGGAGGGCTTTGTCAACTTAGTCAATATGAATGATTCTAGCTCCTATTACCATACGATGTTCATCCAACGGCCGTAGTGCTTCTTCAACCTCTGGTCTTCTTACTCCAGCTGCCCAAACCAGCGCCGGTCGTGCCTGTTGGGAAACGTTGCATAAAATAAAAAAATTATATGTTCACCAAGATCAATCTATGAGGTCATCTAGCAACGAGAGAGGGGAGTGCATCTACATACCCTTGTAGATCGCGAGCAGAAGCGTTTAAGAGAACGGGGTTGAGGGAGTCGTACTCGTCGTGATCCAAATCACCGGAGATCCTAGCGCCGAACGGACGGCACCTCCGCGTTCAACACACATACGGTCAGCGTGACGTCTCCTCCTTCGCGATCCAGCAAGGGGGAAGGAGAGGTTGATGAAGATCCAGCAGCACGACGGTGTGGTGGTGGATGCAGCAGAGTTCCGGCAGGGCTTCGCCAAGCGACTGCGGGAGGAGGAGGTGTAGCAAGTCGGGAGGGAGGCGCCAAGACTTCAGGGTGCGGCTGCCCTCCCTCCCCTCCACTATATATAGGGGCCAGGGGGGCGCATGCCCCCTTAGAGATCCCATCTAGGGGGGGGGGGCGGCGGCCCTCGGGGGCAACGACCCCCTTAGGGTTTCCAACCAGGGGGGCGCATGCCCCCTCGGGGGGGAGGGGCAACGGCCCCCTAGGGTTTCCAACCCTAGGTGCCTTGGGCCCTTGGGTGGGGCGCACCAGCCCACCAGGGTCTGGTTCCGACGCCACTTCAGCCCATGGGGCCCTCCGGGATAGGTGGCCCCACCCGGTGGACCCCCGGGACCCTTCCGGTGGTCCCGGTACAATACCGGTGACCCCCGAAACTTTCCCGGTGGCCGAAACTGGACTTCCTATATATAAATCTTTACCTCCGGACCATTCCGGAACTCCTCATGATGTCCGGGATCTCATACGGGACTCCGAACAACTTCCAGTTTGCTGCATACTCATATCTCTACAACCCTAGCGTCACCGAACCTTAAGTGTGTAGACCCTACGGGTTCGGGAGACACATAGACATGACCGAGACGGCTCTCTGGTCAATAACCAACAACGGGATCTGGATACCTATGTTGGCTCCTACATGCTCCTCGATGATCTCATCGGATGAACCACGATGTCGAGGATTCAAGCAACCCCGTATACAATTCCCTTTGTCAATCGATATTTTACTTGCCCGAGATTCGATCGTCGGTATCCCAATACCTCATTCAATCTCGTTACCGTCAAGTCACTTTACTCGTACCGTAATGCATGATCCCGTGACCAGACACTTGGTCACTTTGAGCTCATTATGATGATGCATTATCGAGTGGGCCCAGAGATACCTCTCCGTCATACGGAGTGACAAATCCCAGTCTCGATCCGTGTCAACCCAATAGACACTTTCGGAGATACCTGTAGTGCACCTTTATAGTCACCCAGTTACGTTGTGACGTTTGGCACACCCAAAGCACTCCTACGGTATCCGGGAGTTACACGATCTCATGGTCTAAGGAAAAGATACTTGACATTGGGAAAACTCTAGCAAACGAACTACACGATCTTGTGCTATGCTTAGGATTGGGTCTTGTCCATCACATCATTCTCCCAATGATGTGATCCCGTTATCAATGACATCTAATGTCCATAGTTAGGAAACCATGACTATCTGTTGATCAACGAGCTAGTCAACTAGAGGCTCACTAGGGACATATTGTTGTCTATGTATTCACATGTGTATTATGATTTCCAGATAATACAATTATAGCATGAATAAAAGACAATTATCATGAACAAGGAAATATAATAATAATCCTTTTATTATTGCCTCTACGGCATATTTCCAACAGTCTCCCACTTGCACTAGAGTCAATAATCTAGTTACACTGTGATGAATCGAACACCCATAGAGTTCTAGTGTTGATCATGTTTTGCTCGCGGAAGAGGTTTAGTCAACGGATCTGCGACATTTAGATCCATATGTACTTTGCAAATATCTATGTCTCCATCTTGAATATTTTCACGGATGGAGTTGAAACGACACTTGATGTGCCTGGTCTTCTTGTGAAACCTGGGCTCCTTCGCAAGGGCAATAGCTCCAGTGTTGTCACAGAAGAGAGTGATCGGCCCCGACGCATTGGGTATGACTCCTAGGTCGGTGATGAACTCCTTCATCCATATTGCTTCATGCGCTGCCTCCAAGGCTGCCATTTACTTCGCTTCACATGTAGATCCCGCCACGACGCTATTCTTGCAACTGCACCAGCTTACTGCTCCACGATTCAACATATACACGTATCCGGTTTGTGACTTAGAGTCATCTAGATCTGTGTCGAAGCTAGCGTCGACGTAAGCCTTTACGACGAGCTCTTCGTCACCTCCATTAACGAGGAACATGTCCTTTGTCCTTTTCAGGTACTTCAGGATATTCTTGACCGTTGTCCAGTGTTCCTTGCCGGGATTACTTTGGTACCTTCCTACCAAACTTACGGCAAGGTTTACATCAGGTCTGGTACATAGCATGGCATACATAATAGATCCTATGGCTGAGGCATAGGGGATGACACTCATCTCTTCTTTATCTTCTGCCGTGGTCGGGCATTGAGCCGAGCTCAATCTCACACCTTGCAACATAGGCAAGAACCCTTTCTTGGACTGATCCATATTGAACTTCTTCAATATCTTATCAAGGTATGTGCTTTGTGAAAGACCTATGAGGCGCCTCGATCTATCCCTATAGATCTTGATGCCTAATATATAAGCAGCTTCTCCCAGGTCCTTCATTGAAAAACACTTATTCAAGTAGGCCTTAATGCTGTCCAAAAGTTCTATATCATTTCCTATCAAAAGTATGTCATCTACATATAATATGAGAAATGCTACGGAGCTCCCACTCACTTTCTTGTAAATGCAGGCTTCTCCATAAGTCTGCATAAACCCAAACGCTTTAATCATCTCATCAAAGCGAACGTTCCAACTCCGAGATGCTTGCACCAGCCCATGAATGGATCGCTGGAGCTTTCACACCTTGTTAGCATTCTTAGGATCGACAAAACCTTCTGGCTGCATCATATACAGTTCTTCCATAAGATGTCCGTTAAGGAATGCCGTTTTTGCGTCCATCTGCCATATCTCATAATCATAGTATGCGGCAATTGCTAACATGATTCAGACGGACTTCAGCTTCGCTACGGGAGAGAAAGTCTCATCGTAGTCAACCCCTTGAACTTGCCGATAACCCTTAGCGACAAGTCGAGCTTTATAGATGGTAATATTACCATCCGCGTCCGTCTTCTTCTTAAAGATCCATTTGTTTTCTATCGCTCGCCGATCATCGAGCATGTCTATCAAAGTCCATACTTTGTTTTCATACATGGATTCTATCTCGGATTGCATGGCTTCAAGCCATTTGTTGGAATCTGGGCCCGCCATCGCTTCTTCATAGTTCGAAGGTTCACCGCTGTCAAACAACATGATATCCAGGACAGGGTTGCCATACCACTCTGGCGTGGAACATGTCCTTGTGGACCTACGAAGTTCAGTAGCAACTTGATCCGAAGTACCTTGATCATCATCATTAATTTCCTCTCCAGTTGGTGTAGGCACCACAGGAACATTTTCCTAAGCTGCACTACTTTCCGGTTCAAGAGGTAGTACTTCATCGAGTTCTACTTTCCTCCCACTTACTCCTTTCGAGAGAAACTCTTTTTCCAGAAAGGATCCGTTCTTGGCAACAAAGATCTTGCCCTCGGATCTTAAGTAGAAGGTATACCCAATGGTTTCCTTAGGGTATCCTATGAAGACGCATTTTTCCGACTTGGGTTCGAGCTTTTCAGGTTGAAGTTTCTTGACATAAGCATCGCACCCCCAAACTTTTAGAAATGATAGCTTAGGTTTCTTCCCAAACCATAATTCATAAGGTGTCGTCTCAACGGATTTAGACGGAGCCCTATTTAAAGTGAATGTAGCAGTCTCTAGAGCGTATCCCCAAAATGATAGCGGTAAATCGGTAAGAGACATCATAGATCGCACCATATCCAATAGAGTGCAATTACGACATTCAGACACACCGTTACGCTGAGGTGCTCCAGGCGGCGTGAGTTGTGAAACGATTCCATATTTCCTTAAGTGCGTACCAAATTCGTGACTTAAATATTCTCCTCCATGATCTGATCGTAAGAACTTTATCTTTCGGTCACGTTGATTCTCTACCTCATTCTGAAATTCCTTGACTTTTCAAAGGTCTCAGACTTGTGTTCCATCAAGTAGACATGCCCATATCTACTCAAGTCATCAGTGAGAGTGAGAACATAACGATATCCTCCGCGAGCCTCAACGCTCATTGGACCACACACATCAGTATGTATGATTTCCAATAAGTTGTTTGCTCGCTCCATTGTTCCGAAGAACGGAGTCTTGGTCATTTTGCCCATGAGGCATGGTTCGCATGTGTCAAATGATTCATAATCAAGAGACTCTAAAAGTCCATCAGCATGGAGCTTCTTCATGCGCTTGACACCATTGTGACCAAGGCGGCAGTGCCACAGGTATGTATAAGGTTGGAAAAAGCGGTAGGCATAAGCGAGTCAGTTGGCCTTTGCCTAGTGCCTAGGCGGTGCCTAAGCACCCTAGGCGCGGCCTAGGCGGTAATATAGTTTTACTCGTAGTGTATTTGTGATTATTATATGGGTGTTGATATTAGTTTAGGGCATATAAATAAGTTAATAACCGTCTACTGCCATTGGAATATAGCTGGTTTGGCATATCAGTGCAGTATGTCGCATGATTTCTTGCTTGAGTAGGCAATTTCTTGCTTGCCCTGCCTAGACCTCCATTTATGCCCTAGGCAAGGCGTTTGGCCATTGCCTAGCGCCTAGGCGTGCCTAAGCTCCTCCTAGGCACTGCCTTTTCCAACAGAGGGTATGTGGGACTATCGTTATCAACTTTACATCTTTTGGTATTCACACTATGAATATGTGTAACATTACGTTTGAGATTCATTAAGAATAAACCATTGACCATCGGGGCATGACCATAAACATATCTCTCACATAAATAGAACAACCATTATTCTCGGATTTAAATGAGTAGCCATCTCGTATTAAACGAGATCCAGATACAATGTTCATGCTCAAACTTGGCACTAAATAACAATTATTGAGGTTTAAAACTAATCCCGTGGGTAAATGTAGAGGCAGCATGCCGACGGCGATCACATCGACCTTGGAACCATTCCTCACGCACATCGTCACCTCGTCCTTCGCCAGTCTTCGCTTATTCTGCAGCTCCTGCTGTGAGTTACAAATATGAGCAACGGCACCGGTATCAAATACCCAAGAGTTACTACGAGTACTGGTAAGGTACACATCAATTACATGTATATCACATATACCTTTAGTGTTGCCGGCCTTCTTGTCCGCTAAGTATTTGGGGCAGTTCCGCTTCCAGTGACCCTTTCCTTTGCAATAAAAGCACTCAGTCTCAGGCTTGGGTCCATTTTTGACTTCTTCCCGGCAACTGGCTTACCGGGTGCGGCAACATCCTTGCCGTCCTTCTTGAAGTTCTTCTTACCCTTGCCCTTCTTGAACTTAGTGGTTTTATTGACCATCAACACTTGATGTTCCTTCTTGATTTCCACCTCTGCTCACTTCAGCATTGAAAATACTTCAGGAATAGTTTTCACCATCCCCTGCATATTGTAGTTCATCACAAAGCTCTTGTAGCTCGGTGGGAGCGACTGAAGGATTCTGTCAATGACCGCCTCGTCCGGGAGGTTAATGTCCAGCTGGGACAGGCGGTTGTGCAACCCAGACATTTTGAGTATGTGCTCACTGACAGAACTATTTTCCTCCATCTTACAACTATAGAACTTGTCGGGGACTTGATATCTCTCGACCCGGGCATGAGCTTGGAAAACCATTTTCAGCTCCTCGAACATCTCATATGCTCTGTGTTGCTCAAAACGCTTTTGGAGCCCCGGTTCTAAGCTGTAAAGCATGCCGCACTGAACGAGGGAGTAATCATCAGCACGTGACTGCCAAGCGTTCATGACATCTTGGTTCTCTGGGATGGGTGCATCACCTAGCGGTTCTTCTAGGACATATGCTTTCTTGGCAGCTATGAGGATGATCCTCACGTTCCGGACCCAGTCCGTATAGTTGCTGCCATCATCTTTCAGCTTGGTTTTCTCTAGGAACGCGTTGAAGTTCATGTTGACATGAGCGTTGGCCATTTGATCTACAAGACATATTTGCAAAGATTTTTAGACTAAGTTCATGATAATTAAGTTCATCTAGTCAAATTATTTAATGAACTCCCACTCAGATTTGACATCCCTCTCGTCATCTAAGTGTTACATGATCCGAGTCGACTAGGCCGTGTCCGATCATCATGTGAGACGGACTAGTCATCATTGGTGAACATATCCATGTTGATCGTATCTTCCATACGACTCATGTTCGACCTTTCGGTCTCTGTGTTCCGAGGCCATGTCTATACATGCTAGGCTCATCAAGTTAACCTGAGTGTTTTGCATGTGTAAATCTGTCTTACACCCATTGTATATGAACGTAGGAATCTATCACACCCGATCATCACGTGGTGCTTCGAAGCGACGAACTTTAGCAACAGTGCACAGTTAGGGGGAACACTTTCTTGAAATTATTGTGAGGGATCATCTTATTTACTACCGTCGTTCTAAGTAAACAAGATGCATAAACATAATAAACATCACATGCAATTAAATAGTAGTGACATGATATGGCCAATGTCATATAGCTCCTTTGATCTCCATCTTTGGGGCTCCATGATCATCTTCGTCACCGGCATGACACCATGATCTCCACCATCGTGTCTCCATGAAGTTGCTCGCCAACTATTACTTCTACTACTATGGCTAACGGTTTAGCAATAAAGTAAAGTAATTACATGGCGTTCAATCATTGACACGCAGGTCATACAATAATTAAGACAACTCCTATGGCTCCTGCCGGTTGTCATACTCATCAACATGCAAGTCGTGATTCTTGTTACAAGAACATGATCTCATACATCACAATATATCATTCATCATTCATCACAACTTTTGGCCATATCACATCACAAAGCAATTGCTGCAAAAACAAGTTAGACGTCCTCTAATTGTTGTTGCATGTTTTACGTGGCTGCAATAGGGTTCTAGCAAGAACGTTTTCTTACCTACAAATAACCACAACGTGATTTGTCAACTTCTATTTACCCTTCATAAGGACCCTTTTCATCGAATCTGCTCCAACAAAAGTGGGAGAGACAGACACCCGCTAGCCACCTTATGCAACTAGTGCATGTCAGTCGGTGGAACCTATCTCACATAAGCGTACGTGTAAGGTCGGTCCGGGCCGCTTCATCCCACAATACAGCTGAAGCAAAATAAGAGTAGTAGCGGCAAGAAAGTTGACAACATCTACGCCCACAACAGATTTGTGTTCTACTCGTGCAATAGAGAACTACGCATAGACCTAGCTCATGATGCCACTGTTGGGGAACGTTGCATAAAATAAAAAAACTATGTTCACCAAGATCAATCTATGAGTTCATCTAGCAACGAGAGAGGGGAGTGCATCTACATACCCTTGTAGATCGCGAGCGGAAGCGTTCAAGAGAACGGGGTTGAGGGAGTCGTACACGTCGTGATCCAAATCACTGGAGATCCTAGCGCCGAACGGACGGCACCTCCGCGGTCAACACACGTACGGTCAACTGACGTCTCCTCCTTCTTGATCCAGCAAGGGGGAAGGAGAGGTTGATGAAGATCCAGCAGCACGACGGCGTGGTGGTGGATGCAGCAGAATTCCGGCAGGGCATTGCCAAGCGACTACGGGAGGAGGAGGTGTAGCAAGGGGGGAGGGAGGCGCCAAGACTTCAGGGTGCGGCTGCCCTCCCTCCCCTCAACTATATATAGGGGCCAGGGGGCGCATGCCCCCTTGGAGATCCCATCTAGAGGGGGGGCGACGGCCCCAGGCGGCAACGGCCCCCTTAGGGTTTCCAACCAGGGGGGCACATGCCCCCTCGGGGGGGGGGGGGGGAACGCCCCCTAGGGTTTCCAACCCTTGGCGCCTTGGGCCCTTGGGTGGGGCGCACCAGCCCACCAGGGTCTGGTTCCCACGCCACTTCAGCCCATGGGGTCCTCCGGGATAGGTGGCCCCACCCGGTGGACCCCCGGGACCCTTCCGGTGGTCCCAGTACAATACCGGTGACCCCCGAAACTTTCCCGGTGGTCGAAACTGGGCTTCCTATATATAAATCTTTACCTCCGGACCATTCCGGAACTCCTCGTGACGTGCGGGATCTCATCTGGGGCTCCGAACAACTTTCATTTTGCTGCATACTCATATCTCTACAACCCTAGCGTCACCGAACCTTAAGTGTGTAGACCCTACGGGTTCGGGAGACACGTAGACATGACCAAGATGGCTCTCCGGTCAATAACCAACATCGGGATCTGGATACCCATGTTGGCTCCTACATGCTCCTCGATGATCTCATCGGATGAACCACGATGTCGAGGATTCAAGCAACCCCGTATACAATTCCCTTGGTCAATCGGTATTTTACTTGCCCGAGATTCGATCGTCGGTATCCCAATACCTCGTTCAATCTCGTTACCGGCAAGTCACTTTACTCGTACCGTAATGCATGATCCCGTGACCAGACACTTGGTCACTTTGAGCTCATTATGATGATGCATTACCGAGTGGGCCCAGAGATACCTCTCCGTCATATGGAGTGACAAATCCCAGTCTCGATCCATGTCAACCAAACAGACACTTTCGGAGATACCTGTAGTGCACCTTTATAGTCACCCAGTTATGTTGTGACGTTTGGTACACCCAAAGCACTCCTACGGAATCCGGGAGTTACACGATCTAATGGTCTAAGGAAGAGATACTTGACATTGGAAAAGCTCTAGCAAAACGTTTGTCTAAGGTATCTCTGGGCCCACTCGGTAATGCATCATCATAATGAGCTCAAAGTGACCAAATGTTTGTCCATGGGATCATGCATTACGCTAGGAGTAAAGTGACTTGCCGGTAACAAGACTGAACGAGGTATTGGGATACCGACGATCGAGTCTCGGGCATGTAACATACCGATTGACAAAGGGAATTGTATGCAGGGTTGTTCGAATCCTCGACATCGTGGTTCATCCGATGAGATCATCGAGGAGCATGTGGGAGCCAACATGGGTATCCAGATCCCGCTGTTGGTTATTGCCCGAGAACCGTCTCGGTCATGTCTACGTGTCTCCCGAACCCGTAGGGTCTACACACTTAAGGTTCGGTGACGCTAGGGTTGTATGAATATGAGTATGCAGCAAAACGAATGTTGTTCGGAGTCCCGGATGAGATCCCGGACGTCACGAGGAGTTCCGGAATGGTCTGGAAGTAAAGATTTATATATAGGAAGTCTTATTTTGGTCACTGGAAAAGTTTCGCACTTTATCGGTATTGTACCGGGAGTGCCGAAAGGGGTCCGGGGGTCCACCGGGGGGTCCACCTGCCCCTGGGGGCCACATGGGCTGTAGGGGGTGCGCCTTGGCCTATATGGTCCAAGGGCACCAGCCCCATGAGGCCCATGCGCCAAGGAGACTTGGAGAGGGGAGAGTCCAAAGAGGGGAAGGCACCTCCGAGGTGCCTTGGGGAGGATGGACTCCTCCCCCCCTCTTGGCCGCACCCCTTCCTTGGAGGAAGGGGCAAGGCTGCACCCTCCCCCCTCTCTTGCGCCTATATAAATGGAGGGGAGGGAGGGGTGGCTGCACCCATAAACCCTGGCGCCTCTCTCCTCCCTGCAACACCTCCTCCTCCTCCCGTAGTTGCTTAGCGAAGCCCTGCCGGAGTTCTGCTGCATCCACCACCACGCCGTCGTGCTGCTGGATCTTCATCAACCTCTCCTTCCCCCTTGCTAGATCAAGAAGGAGGAGACGTCATCTGCTCCGTACGTGTGTTGAACGCGGAGGTGCTGTCCGTTCGGCACTAGGTCATCGGTGATCTGAATCACGGCGAGTACGACTCCATCAACCCCGTTCCATTGAATGCTTCCGCACGTGATCTACAAGTGGTATGTAGATGCGATCACTCTCCCATGACTCGTTGCTAGATGAACTCATAGATGGATCTTGGTGAAACCGTAGGAAAATTTTTAATTTTTTGCAACGTTCCCCAACAGTGGCATCATGAGCTAGGTCTATGCGTAGTTCTCTATTGCACGAGTAGAACACAATTTTGTTGTGGGCGTAGATCTTGTCAACTTGCTTGCCGCTACTAGTCTTATCTTGCTTCAGCGGTATTGTGGGATGAAGCGGCCCGGACCAACCTTACACGTATGCTTACGTGAGACCGGTTCCACCGACTAACATGCACTAGTTGCATAAGGTGGCTGGCGGGTGTCTGTCTCTCCCACTTTAGTTGGAGCGGATTCGATGAAAAGGGTCCTTATGAAGGGTAAATAGAAGTTGACAAAATCATGTTGTGGTTATTCGTAGGTAAGAAAACGTTCTTGCTAGAACCCAATTGCAGCCAAGTAAAAGATGCAACAACAATTAGAGGACGTCTAACTTGTTTTTGCAGCAATTGTCTTGTGATGTGATATGGCCAGAAGTTGTGATGAATGATGAATGATATATTGTGACGTATGAGATCATGTTCTTGTAATAGGAATCACGACTTGCATGTCGATGAGTATGACAACCGGCAGGAGCCATAGGAGTTGTCTTTATTTTTGTATGACCTGCGTGTCATTGAAGAACGCCATGTAAATTACTTTACTTTGTTGCTAAACGCATTAGCCATAGAAGTAGAAGTAGTCGTTGGCGTGACAACTTCATGAAGACACGATGATGGAGATCATGGTGTCATGCCGGTGACAAGATGACCATGGAGCCCCGAAGATGAAGATCAAAGGAGCTATATGATATTGATCATATCATGTCACTACTTTATATAATTGCATGTGATGTTTATTATGTTTTATGCATCTTGTTTACTTAGAACGACAGTAGTAAATAAGATGATCCCTTACAAAATTTCAAGAAGTGTTCTCCCCTAACTGTGCACCGTTGCTAAAGTTCGTCGTTTCGAAGCACCACATGATGATCGGGTGTGATAGATCCTTACGTTCACATACAATGGGTGTAAGACAGTTTTACACATGCAAAACACTTAGGGTTAACTTGACGAGCCTAGCATGTACAGACATGGCCTCGGAACACGGAGATCAAAAGGTCGAACACGAGTCATATGGAAGATACGATCAACATGAGAATGTTCACCGACGCTGACTAGTCCGTCTCACGTGATGATCGGACACGGCCTAGTCGACTCCGATCGTGTAACACTTAGATGACTAGAGGGATGTCTAATCTGAGTGGGAGTTCATTAAAATAATTTGATTAGATGAACTTAATTATCATGAACTTAGTCTAAAACTTTTTTGCATAATATGTCTTGTAGATCAAATTGCCAACGCTCATGTCAACATGAACTTCAATGCGTTCCTAGAGAAAACCAAGCTGAAAGATAATGGCAGCAACTATACGGACTGGGTCCGGAACCTGAGGATCATCCTCATAGCTGCCAGGAAACAATATGTCCTAGAAGGACCGCTAGGTGACACTCCCGTCCCAGAGAACCAAGACATTATGAATGCTTGGCAGTCTCGTGCTGATGATTACTCCCTCGTTCAGTGCGGCATGCTTTACAGCTTAGAACCGGGGCTCCAAAAGCGTTTTGAGCAACACGGAGCATATGAGATGTTCGAGGAGCTGAAACTGGTTTTCCAAGCTCATGCCCGTGTCGAGAGATATGAAGTCTCCGACAAGTTCTATAGTTGTAAGATGGAGGAAAATAGTTCTGTCAGTGAGCACATACTCAAAATGTCTGGGTTGCACAACCACCTGTCCCAGCTGGACATTAACCTCCCGGACGAGGCGGTCATTGACAGAATCCTTCAGTCGCTCCCACCGAGCTACAAGAGCTTTGTGATGAACTACAATATGAAGGGGATGGTGAAAACTATTCCTGAAGTATTTTCAATGCTGAAGTGAGCAGAGGTGGAAATCAAGAAGGAACATCAAGTGTTGATGGTCAATAAAACCACTAAGTTCAAGAAGGGCAAGGGTAAGAAGAACTTCAAGAAGGACGGCAAGGATGTTACCGCACCCGGTAAGCCAGTTGCCGGGAAGAAGTCAAAGAATGGACCCAAGCCTGAGACTGAGTGCTTTTATTGCAAAGGAAAGGGTCACTGGAAGCGGAACTGCCCCAGCGGACAAGAAGGCCGGCAACACTAAAGGTATATGTGATATACATGTAATTGATGTGTACCTTACCAGTACTCGTAGTAACTCCTGGGTATTTGATACCGGTGCCGTTGCTCATATTTGTAACTCACAGCAGGAGCTGCGGAATAAGAGGAGACTAGCGAAGGACGAGGTGACGATGTGCGTCGGGAATGGTTCCAAGGTCGATGTGATCGCCGTCGGCACACTACCTCTACATTTACCTACGGGATTAGTTTTAAACCTCAATAATTGTTATTTAGTGCCAAGTTTGAGCATGAACATTGTATCTGGATCTCGTTTGATGCGAGATGGCTACTCATTTAAATCCGAGAATAATGGTTGTTCTATTTATATGAGAGATATGTTTTATGGTCATGCCCCGATGGTCAATGGTTTATTCTTAATGAATCTCGAACGTAATACTACACATATTCATAGTGTGCATACCAAAAGATGTAAAGTTGATAACGATAGTCCCACATACTTGTGGCACTGCCGCCTTGGTCACATTGGTGTCAAGCGCATGAAGAAGCTCCATGCTGATGGACTTTTAGAGTCTCTCGATTATGAATCATTTGACACATGCGAACCATGCCTCATGGGCAAAATGACCAAGACCCCGTTCTCTGGAACAATGGAGCGAGCAACCAACTTGTTGGAAATCATACATACCGATGTGTGTGGTCCAATGAGCGTTGAGGCTCGCGGAGGATATCATTATGTTCTCACTCTCACTGACGACTTGAGTAGATATGGGTATGTCTACTTGATGAAAAACAAATCTCAGACCTTTGAAAAGTTCAAGGAAATCCAGAATGAAGTAGAGAATCAACGTGACCGAAAGATAAAATTCTTGCGATCAGATCGTGGAGGAGAATATTTAAGTCACAAATTTGGTACACACTTAAGAAAATGTGGAATCGTTTCACAACTCACGCCGCCTGGAACACCTCAGCGTAACGGTGTGTCCGAACGTCGTAATCGCACTCTATTGGATATGGTGCGATCTATGATGTCTCTTACCGATTTACCGCTATCATTTTGGGGATACGCTCTAGAGACAGCTACATTCACTTTAAATAGGGCACCGTCTAAATCCGTTGAGACGACACCGTATGAATTATGGTTTGGGAAGAAACCTAAGCTGTCGTTTCTAAAAGTTTGGGGATGCGATGCTTATGTCAAGAAACTTCAACCTGAAAAGCTCGAACCCAAGTCGAAAAAATGCGTCTTCATAGGATACCCTAAAGAAACCATTGGGTATACCTTCTACTTAAGATCCAAGGGCAAGATCTTTGTTGCCAAGAACGAATCCTTTCTGGAAAAAGAGTTTCTCTTGAAAGAAGTAAGTGGGAGGAAAGTAGAACTCGATGAAGTACTACCTCCTGAATGGGAAAGTAGTGCAGCTCAGGAAAATGTTCCTGTGATGCCTACACCAACTGAAGAGGAAAATAATGATGATGATCAAGGTACTTCGGATCAAGTTGCTACTGAACTTCGTAGGTCCACAAGGACACGTTCCGCACCAGAGTGGTACGGCAACCCTGTCCTGGAAATCATGCTGTTAGACAACGGTGAACCTTCGAACTATGAAGAAGCGATGGCGGGCCCAGATTCCAACAAATGGCTAGAAGCCATGAAATCCGAGATAGACTCCATGTATGAAAACAAAGTATGGACTTTGACTGACTTGCCCGATGATCGGCGAGCGATAGAAAACAAATGGATCTTTAAGAAGAAGACGGACGTGGATGGTAATGTCACCATCTATAAAGCTCGACTTGTCGCTAAGGGTTATCGGCAAGTTCAAGGGATTGACTACGATGAGACTTTCTCTCCCGTAGCGAAGCTTAAGTCCGTCCGAATCATGTTAGCAATTTCCGCATACTATGATTATGAGATATGGCAGATGGACATCAAAACGGCATCCCTTAACGGGCATCTTAAGGAAGAACTGTATATGATGCAGCCGGAGGGTTTTGTCGATCCTAAGAATGCTAACAAAGTATGCAAGCTCCAGCGATCCATTTATGGGCTGGTGCAAGCATCTCGGAGTTGGAACATTCGCTTTGATGAAATGATCAAAGCGTTTGGGTTTATGCAGACTTATGGAGAAGCCTGCGTTTACAAGAAAGTGAGTGGGAGCTCTGTAGCATTTCTCATATTATATGTAGATGACATACTTTTGATGGGAAATGATATAGAATTCTTGGATAGCACTAAGGCCTACTTGAATAAGTGTTTTTCAATGAAGGACCTTGGAGAAGCTGCTTATATATTAGGCATCAAGATCTATAGAGATAGATCGAGACGCCTCATAGGTCTTTCACAGAGCACATACCTTGATAAGATTTTGAAGAAGTTCAAAATGGATCAGTCCAAGAAGGAGTTCTTGCCTGTATTGCAAGGTGTGAGATTGAGCTCGGCTCAATGCCCGACCACGGCAAAAGATAAAGAAGAGATGAGCGTCATCCCCGATGCCTCAGCCATAGGATCTATTATGTATGCCATGCTATGTACCAGACATGATGTAAACCTTGCCGTAAGTTTGGTAGGAAGGTACCAAAGTAATCCCGACAAGGAACACTGGACAGCGGTCAAGAATATCCTAAAGTACCTGAAAAGGATGAAGGACATGTTTCTCATTTATGGAGGTGACGAAGAGCTCGTCGTAAAGGGTTACGTCGACGCTAGCTTCGACACAGATCTGGATGACTCTAAGTCACAAACCGGATACGTGTATATGTTGAATGGTGGAGCAGTAAGCTGGTGCAGCTGCAAGCAGAGCGTCGTGGCGGGATCTACATGTGAAGCGGGGTACATGGCAGCCTCGGAGGCAGCGCATGAAGCTATTTGGGTGAAGGAGTTCATCACCGACCTAGGAGTCATACCCAATGCATCGGGGCCGATCAAACTCTTCTGTGACAACACTGGAGCTATTGCCCTTGCCAAGGAGCCCAGGTTTCACAAGAAGACCAGGCACATCAAGCGTCGTTTCAACTCCATCCGTGAAAATTTTCAAGATGGAGACATAGATATTTGCAAAGTACATACGGATCTGAATGTCGCAGATCCGTTGACTAAACCTCTCTCGCGAGCAAAACATGATTAACACCAGAACTCTATGGGTGTTCGATTCATCACAATGTAACTAGATTATTGACTCTAGTGCAAGTTGGATACTGTTGGAAATATGCCCTAGAGGCAATAATAAAAGCATTATTATTATATTTCCTTGTTCATGATAATTGTCTTTTATTCATGCTATAATTGTATTATCCGGAAATCGTAATACACGTGTGAATACATAGACCATAACATGTCCCTAGTGAGCCTCTAGTTGACTAGCTCGTTGGTCAATAGATAGTCATGGTTTCCTGACTATGGACATTAGATGTCATTGACAACGGGATCACATCATTAGGAGAATGATGTGATGGACAAGACCCAATCCTAGGCATAGCACAAGATCGTGTAGTTCGTTTTGCTAGAGCTTTTCCAATGTCAAGTATCTCTTCCTTAGACCATGAGATCGTGTAACTCCCGGATACCGTAGGAGTGCTTTGGGTGTACCAAACATCACAACGTAACTGGGTGACTATAAAGGTGCACTACAGGTATCTCCGAAAGTGTCTGTTGGGTTGACACGGATCGAGACTGGGATTTGTCACTCCGTATGACGGAGAGGTATCTCTGGGCCCACTCGGTAATGCGTCATCATAATGACCTCAAAGTGACCAAATGTTTGGCCACGGGCTCATGCATTATGGTATGAGTAAAGTGACTTGCCGGTAATGAGACTGAACGAGGTATTGGGATACCGACGATCGAGTGTCGGGCATGTAATGTACCGATTGACAAAGGGAATTGTATGCGGGGTTGTTCGAATCCTCGACATCGTGGTTCATCCGATGAGATCATCGAGGAGCATGTGGGAGCCAACATGGGTATCCAGATCCCGCTGTTGGTTATTGCCCGAGAACCGTCTCGGTCATGTCTACGTGCCTCCCGAACCCGTAGGGTCTACACACTTAAGGTTCGGTGACGCTAGGGTTGTATGAATATGAGTATGCGGCAAACCGAATGTTGTTCGTAGTCCCGGATGAGATCCCGAACGTCACGAGGAGTTCCGGAATGGTCCGGAAGTAAAGATTTATATATAGGAAGTCTTATTTTGGTCGCCGGAAAAGTTTCGCACTTTATCGGTATTGTACCGGGAGTGCCGAAAGGGGTCCAGGGGTCCACCGGGGGGTCCACCTGCCCCGGGGGGCCACATGGGCTGTAGGGGGTGCGCCTTGGCCTATATGGTCCAAGGGCACCAGCCCCATGAGGCCCATGCGCCAAGGAGACTTGGAGAGGGGAGAGTCCAAAGAGGGGAAGGCACCTCCGAGGTGCCTTGGGGAGGATGGACTCCTCCCCCCCTCTTGGCCGCACCCCTTCCTTGGAGGAAGGGGCAAGGCTGCGCCCTCCCCCCTCTCTTGCGCCTATATAAAGGGAGGGGAGTGAGGGGTGGCCGCACCCATAAGCCCTGGCGCCTCCCTCCTCCCTGCAACACCTCCTCCTCCTCCCGTAGTTGCTTAGCGAAGCCCTGCCGGAGTTCTGCTGCATCCACCACCACGCCGTCGTGCTGCTGGATCTTCATCAACATCTCCTTCCCCCTTGCTGGATCAAGAAGGAGGAGACGTCATCTGCTCCGTACGTGTGTTGAATGCGGAGGTGCTGTCCGTTCGGCACTAGGTCATTGGTGATCTGAATCACGGCGAGTACGACTCCATCAACCCCGTTCCATTGAACGCTTCCGCACGTGATCTACAAGTGGTATGTAGATGCAATCACTCTCCCATGACTCGTTGCTAGATGAACTCATAGATGGATCTTGGTGAAACCATAGGAAAAATTTTAATTTTCTGCAACGTTCCCCAACAGTTTGGTACACCCAAAGCACTCCTACGGTATCCGGGAGTTACACGATCTCATGGTCTAAGGAAAAGATACTTGACATTGGAAAAGCTCTAGCAAACGAACTACACGATCTTGTGCTATGCTTAGGATTGGGTCTTGTCCATCACATCATTCTCCTAATGATCTGATCCCGTTATCAATGACATCTAATTTCCATAGTCAGGAAACCATGACTACCTGTTGATCAACGAGCTAGTCAACTAGAGGCTCACTAGGGACATATTGTGGTCTATGTATTCACACGTGTATTACGATTTCCGGATAATACAATTATAGCATGAATAAAAGACAATTATCATGAACAAGGAAATATAATAATAATCCTTTTATTATTCCCTCTAGGGCATATTTCCAACAGTGCCGCGTGCTCCTGCCTCCCGTGGCCGGCTGTGATGCCGCGGAAGCCTCACCGCCCCTACTACTCCCACCGCTGTCCAGGCCATCCCTCTACTCACCCACACCCCCTGTTATTCTGCGGCGACAGCAGCCTCACACCGCAGCCGAACCAGTGAACCCTCGTACTCCTCTTCGCGTGGGCATCCACTGCTGCGTCTTCCCCGGCTCGGAGTCGTCCCCTTCCTAGGCCTCGCCGTCGTCCACCGTCGTGGTGCTCTCGGCGCGGCGTGGTCAACGTGGTCAAGGAACGACTTCCATCGGACGTGGACTGTACGTGGAGAGGCTGACAGCTGGGTCCGCGGCCGTAGCAAGGAAGTGCCTCCTTATTACGTGCGAAATAATGATTCCTCCACCTGACAGCAAGGACCCACCGGACGGGCCACCGTATTTCGCGAAAAAAACATTTCCCCCTGACTGCTGGGACCCACCAGCTACATCTTCACACGCAAGGAAGTGCGTTCGGGCAAAAAAACGATTCGCCCCCCTGACTGCTGGGACCCATGAGCTACATCTTCGCACGTAAGGAAGCCCGTCCGAGCAAAAAAATTTGATTCGCCCCCGTGACTGTTGGGACTCACTAGCTACATCTTCACATGCAAAGGAAGTGCGTCCGGGCCAAAAACCGATTCACCCCTGTGACTGCTGGGACCCACCAGCTACATTTTCGCACGCAAGGAAGTGCCTGACAGTCGGAACCCACCTGGTCGAAGCGTACGTAGCATTGTCATTCTGGTCGCAAACATGTACGTACATATATACTCGTGGATGTAGAGGCGCGCACGTGTCGTAGTAGAGGCGCGCACGTAGCATGTACACGTATGTATAGCGGCCAGGGTGCAAGAAAGAAAATACGGCCACGTATGTGTACATACGTGCGGGGTCTCGAACGCCTACTCGCGCATACGTACGGCGAGGGCTCGTGTACATGGCTGGGTTGGAACGGAGAAACAGCGTCGTCGTGTTCATGGGGAGCCAACCGGCTGGGTCGGAACGGAATGCGTGGTCGTGTTCATTGGGAGGGCTTCGACGGAACACGCGAGGGAAATGAGGCCTCATGTACCGCACAACCGAGAAAATGGCCTTGTGTTCGACCGACCACGTTCGAAACGGGATCCTGTTCATCGGGAGGGGTCTGGCATACCGCAAAACGGAGGAAACGGACCTCCTACGGTCGAAACGGGGGTCCTGTTGATCGGGAGGGGTGTGGCGTACCGCAAAACGGAGGAAGTGGACCTCCTACGGTCGAAACGGGGGTCCTGTTGATCGAGAGGGGTGTGGCGTACCGCAAAACGGATGAAACGGACTTGTGTTGGAGCGCTACGGTCGAAACGGGGGTCCTATTCATCGGGAGGGGTGTGGCGTACCGCAAAATGGGACTCCACGGGATACTGTTCATCTCCACCGTCAACCTCCTCCAGCCTCCACGGGATACCGTTGACCTCCTCCAGCCTCCACGGGCTCCTGTTCATCCAGCCTCCACAGCGCGCTACTCCACCGCCCACTGTTCAACCACCCCTCCACCGTCTACTGTTCATCCAGCACTCCACCCTCTACTGTTCATCCAGCCCTCCACACCACGGGGTCCTGTTCAACCACCCCTCCAGGGCCACCCCACCACCGTCTACTGTTCATCCAACTCCCCACACCACGGGGTCCTGTTCATCCAGAGGCAACGCCACCGCTCACTGTTCATCCAAACCCCCCTGCAACGCTCACTGTTCATCCAATCGATCGGCTTCAGTTAGAAGTAGTAGCGAATGAACCTCTCCATCGGGTTCAGTTAATAGCCATCGATCGATCGCTCGGGTTCAGTAATGCATAGCCTGCAGTGCAATCGCTCGGGTTCAGTTAGAGCCAACGCCTCGCTCGGGTTCAGTTAGAGCCAACGCCTCGCACACACACGCGTACGTGTATGAGAGAAACGCGCATCGCTCGGCCCCCGACCTCCAACTGTAACTAGCAACTCCCCAAAATTTTCCTCCCCCTCGCTTCTACCACGGTTTTTTCCATCATGGACGGCCCAAAGAATGTCATGCAGCTGCGTCTCCGGCCCGCCTAGGACGAAAAGCCCATTTTCTGTCATGATTTTTTGTCACAGAAGTACGAGCCCACCACATCTATGATGATACCGGGTTCTGTCACAATTATCGTCATAGAAGTGTCATATGTTTTTGTTCGGCCCAAAATGTCACGGATGTGTCTTTTTTTTGTAGCAGTAATGCGTGTCATATGAACAGAACGGTGGAAAGTTGCATGACAATATATCTCGGAATGGCTAGCGAAATGCCATAATAGGTAGGTATGGTGGCTGTTTTGAGGAAGGTATATGGTGGGTGTATGGTACCGACGAAAGTTGTGCGGCACAAGAGAGGCTAGCAATGGTGGAAGGGTGAGGGTGCGTATAATCCATGGACTCAACATTAGTCAAAAGAACTCATATACTTATTGCAAAAATCTACAAGTCATCAAAAACAAAGAACTACGCACATGCTCCTAGGGGGATAGATTGGTAGGAAAAGACCATCCCTCGTCCGCGATCGCCACTCATAAGCACTACGGGAAACAGGTAAATTGCCGTCTGTGGATTACAGACGGCAAAGAGTTTGCCGTCAGGAAGCAGACGGCAAAGTCAGATGGCAAAGATAAGTTGGCAAAGAAAACTTTGCCGTCAGCTTTTCATCAGACAGACGGCAAAGATTTTGCCGTCAGCCAATCTATGAATTTGCCGTATGCCACAAAAATAGCATACGGCAAAGACGCGTTCTTTGCCGTCAGTGAAAAAGTGTGCTTTGCCGTCATTCATATTAAACTACAAACGGCAAAAAATGTTTTTTGCTTTTTTTAAAAAAGACGCCGGAGCAGCGCATCTCGCCCACCAGCCGTCGTCGAACCAAATCAGATTGAGGCAGAGCTCGCCAAGACTGAGCTGCTCGCCCAACAGCGCCGAGAGGGCCGTGTAGCGCGTCGTCATGGTCAACGTCCGGTCATGCCCTGTTGTCGTTTGGCGGCCGTGCAGGAGGAAGGAGGACCACAGAAGAGAGGAGGGTGGAGCTTCTCGCATCGCTGGTGAGGTGGCGAAGCTTCACGCGGTGGAGACGGAGGAGCTTCACGCGGCGGCAGTGGAGTTGGACGCGGCGGCGACGGTGGTGCTGCACACTGACCATGATGGATAGGCAGGCGAGGGGCGCGGTGCTGGACGGACGAATGAGCGGCGTGTAGTGCGGCTTCTCGGGGACTAGCGGGCGTGGAGTGCAGCTTCTCGTGGACTAGCGTGCGTGGCGCCGGCCACACGGGAGACGGGCGCAGAGCCGGCTGCTCGGGGACAGGTTGACGGGCGGGTACTGGCTGGTGGCGTGCGGCTGCTCGGGGGCGCGGGACGGGTGGGCGGGTGCTGGGAGAGAGGAGGAAGCAGGAGATAGGAGGGAGCCGGCCAGTGGCGGGGCTCTGCTCGGGGGAGATGTAGAGAAGAGCTGCAGGAGAGAGGAGGAAGCTGGCCGGCAGCATGCGGCTGCTCGGGGGTGCGGGACGGGCAGGCGGGCGCTGGGAGAGAGGAGGAAGCAAGAGATAGGAGGGAGCTAGCCGGTGGCGGGGCTCTGCTTGGGGGAGATATAGAGAGGAGCAGGAGAGAGGAGGAAGCTGGCCAGCGGCGTGGAACTGCTCACGGAGGAGAGAGGAGGGCGCTGGGGGGATAAGGAGAGAGAGAGGAGTTGGGTGCGTGTGGTGGCAGGCCTCGTGGGTGGGCCCTTGGCTTTTTTTATGCATGATGGTGGGCCCCTGACTTGTGGGTGGGTGGCTGCGTGTGTGTCCGATGCATATGGTGGATGGATACGTGCGTTTTGGATCTTCCCACGTCACTGATCCGCGTGATCAATCCACGTGGTGTGTTTTCTCTTTGCTGTCTACCAAATAAAATACAGACGGCAAACATCTCACTTTGTCGTTCTCTGATCAAAAGAACAGATGGCAAAGTCTGTGCCGTCTGTTATTGTTTTGGTAGACGGCAAAGTGAGCGGTTTGCTGTTTGTATTTCGTTGGGCAGACGGCAAAGTCTATTTTGCTGTTAGTATTTCTTTGCCGTCTGCAGCAGACGGCGAACCTTGTGTTTGCTGTCTGGCCCGATGAAAAGCAGACGACAAAGAAGCCTCCTGACGGCAAATTATTTGTTTCCCGTAGTGAAGGAAGACAATCAATAAATAAAATCGTGCTCCAACTTCATCACAGAGTTGTTCACCATACGTGCATGCTACGGGAATCACAAACCTCAACACAAGCATTCTTTAAATTCATAATCACCCAACTAGCATGACTTCAATATCACTACCTCCATATCTCAAAACAATTATCAAGTATCAAATTGATCATAGCATCCAATTCACTTTCTATGATAGTTTTTATTATACCCAACTTGGATGCTCATCATTCTAGGAACAACTTTGTAACCATAGCAAATACCATGCAGTTCTAAAAGACTCTCAAAATAATATAAGTGAAGCATGAGAGACTAGCAATTTCCCCAAAATATAACCACCGCCGTGCTCTAAAAGATATAAGTGATGCACGAGAGCAAATGACAAACTACTCCGAAAGATATAAGTGAAGATCATTGAGTAGTCGAATAATTGTGTAACTATGTGAAGACTCTCTCTCATTAAGGAATTTCAGGTCTTGGTATTGTATTCAAACAGCAAGCAAAAAAAATGACATTGCAAGGATAGCACAACTCATGTGAAGAAGCAAAAACTTAGGCTCAACCAATACTAACCGATAGTTGTTGAAGAAAAAAGGTGGGATGCCTACCGGGGCATCCCCAAGCTTAGATGCTTGAGACTTCTTGAAATATTATCTTGGGGTGCCTTGGGAATCCCCAAGCTTTCACTTTTGTGTCTCCTTAATTCCTCTCATATCATGGTTTTTCTTTTTATCAAAAAGCTTCATCCATACCAAACTCAACAAGAACTCATGAGATAGGTTAGTATAAACCAATGCAAAACCTTATCATTTTCTACTATAACAAATCACTAAAATTATTATTCAACATTGCATACTAAATGCCTCTGCATAGTTAATACTCCTATCCTTTAATAGAATCATTAAACAAGCAAACATATGCAAACAATGCAACCATAACAGCAATCTGCCAAAACAGTATAGTCTGTAAAGAAAATTCCCACTGTAGTAATTTTATCAGAGCTAAATATGCAAAAAAAAAATTCAACATTATACCACTCTCTGACTTTTCTATGGAATTTTTGCAACAGCGGTAAACTTTTTGTTTTCAAACAGCAACATGTATACTAGCAAAATAAACATGGCAAAGGCTATCCTTCACTTTTTTTATTGAAACTAAAGATGCAAAACATTATTCTAAATAACATCAAGCAAATACTAACAAGAGAAAATGACGCTCCAAGCAAAACACATATCATGTGGCGAATAAAAATATAGCTCCAAGTTAAGTTACCGATGAACGAAGACGAAAGAGGGGATGCCTTCCCGGGCATCCCCAAGCTTAGGCTCTTGCCACACCTTATTCCATAGTCCATCGAATCTTTACCCAAAACTTGAAAACTTCACAACACAAAACTCAACAGAAAACTCGTAAGCTCCGTTAGTGCAAGAAAATAAAACCACCACTTAGGTACTGTAATGAACTCATTCTAAATTCATATTGGTGTAATATCTACTGTACTCCAACTTATCTATGGTTCATATCATCCGATACTACTCATAGATTCATCAAAACAAGCAAACAACACATAGAAAACAGAATCTGTCAAAAACAGAACAGTCTGTAGTGATCTGTATCAAATGTATACTTATGTAACTCCAAAAATTCTACCAAATTAGGAAGTCCTAAGCACATTTCTGTGAATTAACAAAACTAATTTACTGGGTGCAAAAGTTTCTGATTTTCAGAAGGATCAACACAACTATCACCGTAAGCTATCCTAAAGGTATTACTTGGCACTTTATTGAAACAAAAACTATAAAACAAGATTACTACAGTAGCATAATCATGTGAACACACAAAAACAGTAAGGTTAAATATTGGGTTGTCTCCCAACAAGCACTTTTCTTTAATGCCTTTCTAGCTAGGCATGATGATGACAATGATGCTCACATAAAAGATAAGAATTGAAACATAACGGGAGCATCATGAAGCATATAACTAGCACATTTAAGTCTAACCCACTTCCTATTCATAGGGATTTTGTGAGCAAACAACTTATGGGAACAATAATCAACAAGCATAGGAAGGTAACACAAGCATAGCTTCAAGATTTTAAGCACATAGGGAGGAAACTTGATGTTATTGCAATTCCTACAAGCATATGTTCCTCCCTCATAATGATTTTCAGTAGCATCATGAATTAATTCAACAATATAACCAGCACCTAAAGCATTCTTTTCATGATCTACAAGCATAGAAAATTTACTACTCTCCACATAAGCAAACTTCTTCTCATGAATAGTAGTGGGAGCAAACTCAACAAAATAATTATCATGTGAGGCATAATCAAATTGAAAACTAAAATCATGATGACACGTTTCATGGTTATCATTATTCCTAATAGCATATAAGTCATCACAATAATCGTCATAGATAGCAACTTTGTTCTCATAATCAGTTGGAACCTCTTCCGAAATAGTGGAATCATCACTAAATAAAGTTGACACTCTTCCAAATCCACTTTCATATTCATCACAATAAGATTGAACATCCTCCAAAATAGTGGGATCACTACTTCCTAAAGTTCACACTCTTCCAAACCCACTTTCATCAATATAATCATCATAAATAGGAGGCATGCTTTCATGATAATAAATTTGCTCATCAAAACTTAGGGGGACGAAAAATATTATCTTCATCAAACATAGCTTCCCAAGCTTGTGGCTTTGCATATCATTAGCATCATGAATATTCAGGGAATTCATACTAACAACATTACAATCATGCTCATCATACAAAGATCTAGTACCAAACATTCTAATGCATTCTTATTCTAGCACTTGAGCACAATTTTCCTTTCCATTATTCTCATGAAAGATATTAAAAAGATGAAGCGTATGCACTACAAAAAAAAGACACATCCGTGACATTTTGGGCCGAACGAAAAAAAATTATGTCATACATATGACACTTCTATGACGATAATTGTGACAAAACCCGGTATCATCATAGATGTGGTGGGCTCCTACTTCTATGACAAAAAATCATGACAGAAAATGGGCTTTTCGTCCTGGGCGGGCCGGAGACGCAGCTGCATGACATTCTTTGGGCCGTCCATGACGGAAAAAAACCATGGTAGAAGCGAGGGGGAGGAAAATTTCGGGGAGTTGCCCGTTACGGTGGGAGAGCGATGCGCGTTTCTCTCGTACGTACGCGCGTGTGTGCGAGGCTTTGGCTCTAACTGAAGCCGAGCGAGGCGTTGGGCTCTAACTGAACCCGAGCGATTGCACTGCAGGCTACGCGTTACTGAACCCAAGCGATCGATCGATGGCTGTTAACTGAACTCGATGGAGCGATTCCTTCGCTACTGCTGCTAACTGAAGCCGATCGATGCTGCCTCTGGGATGAACAGTGAGCGTTGCGGGGGGGTTTGGATGAACAGTGAGCGGTGGCGTTGCCTCTGCATGAACAAGAACCCGTGGTGTGGATGGCTGGATGAACAGTAGACGGTGGAGGGGTGGTTGAACAGGACCCCGTGGTGTGGAGGGTTGGATGAACAGTAGACGATGGAGGGGTGGCCGTGGTGGGGTGGTTGAACAGGACCCAGTGGTGTGGAGGGCTGGATGAACAATAGATGGTGGAGGGGTGCCCGTGGAGGGGTGGTTGAACAATAGCCGGTGGAGTAGCGCGCGGTGGAGGCTGGATGAATAGGAGCCTGTGGAGGCTGGAGGAA